>NC_136482.1:165294932-165302432 GCF_053919585.1 Euprymna scolopes | reverse complement strand
ATACAACGTGCCAGCAACAATCCAATTTCTCTGATTTGTCCCCATAGTAGCTATTCTTTCAGCTTAAAACCAACTTCTTTGGTTAGGATTTGGAGGAGGCCATCATTTCTTAAACGATCTGCGAAAGAAATCACAGAATCAACATCGACTATCTATTCATTGTAAGAATTGATGTGGTTGTTGCTGTAAAGTTCTAAAATTATGCAAATTGTGTCGAAAAATTCATTGTCTTATGTTGTCGGGCATACTACTTGTGCTTGGTTGTCGGGGGCCTATGTTTTGTTAAACCGACATATAAGAAACTTCTGAATCATATTTTCACTAAATATGTGTGTAGACTGTTTTGCAATTTCTTCAGGATCAGTTGCTTGTTCAATGGACCCTTAAAAACAGAAACATTATTTACTTAAATTTTCAACTCTTATAAACTTCTTTGCAGTTAATGAAAGAGAAATTAAGAAATCTACGTGCAGAGTTTGAACCTATAGATCACGTCATGCAAACAAAATAAAAACAAAAAAAACACACTATCAAATTACCCACAGTAGAATATTCACGGCCCGCTGTTCTATCATTTTTGCTAAGCTACGACACGGAGAACATGATGATGGATAAATTCCAATAACGGTTTCGATTATCGGTAATTATCGGAGGATTCTGAGGCCAAAATTAACTAAGATCACCCCCAGACTTATACATTAAAGTTCTGTAAATTTTAAAGAAAATCTATTCAGCTGTTTCGGAATCTATAAGCTAAGAACTCACACACATAAACAAAGTTGCATTTATATAATTGCAGGGATAAAAAAACACAAAAAGATACATGCAAACTCATGTATTGGGAATGTTTCTTCTGGTGTATTTTCGATTAAAACATAAAAAAAAAAGTTTTGTATGTGACCGAAACCATCGATAAGTTTTGCGAACTTTTCATTTAATTGATATTGTGTAAAATGACGCTTGTTTGCAGGGGATGAGTAGATATTCACACACGTGATTTGGGGCTGACAGAACTGTATACATGTACAATATGCGCCCGCAAGCTAAGTAGCGAATTAAGTTTAATCTTTTAACCAGAGCCGAAGGCTTCGTACTTAAACACATTCGACAATAACAATAAACACAATCACGTCTCTTCGTAAAAACAGAGATGATGTGTGCATACAACCAAAACCCATTTAGTGATTGGTATTCCTGAGCATTCCTCATATGGGCGGGGATGTCGACGGTGCTCTGTGTTACAAGAAAACAGAAAATGGTGAGGCGAGGACCTAATTTAAAATGAGAAAGAGAGAGAGAGAGTAAGAGAGACAATAGGAGAGAAAAATAGAGAGAGAGAGACTTAGAGAGATGCTGTGTGGAGGTTGGGCATACACTCTAGGATGAATCCGAGATGATTCAAATAATAGCCGTTATAAAAACATGGCCTGTCGCTCTTTGATAGCCCTGGCGAGCGCAGGACAGGGATGGAAGTAGTTAAGACCCGTTTTTTTTTAAATTCTCATTCCAACTAACCTCTATCCAGTCGCGTGTAATCTGTTTAGATTGGCAGATTAGGTCAATCCTTATAAAACACCCATCGTTCGTCTTCCATCCCGAAATACAAAACAAAGAAAAAAGAAAAAGAAAATTAAAAGATGTCATTCAATTCAGTTCTATAACGAAATCGTTAGGTCACGAAATCCTTGCGCGTTTGATAAAGAGTGTGGGTGGCCTTGTTACTACTGAGGATTTAAAAATATCCAGCTTTGAATGGAAGGGTCGCGTTCGATCGTAAATACCAGTGCGAAAGGATGAAATTGACGTCATATCCATAATCATCTAAATTTGTCCTGTTGAATGTAGTTGCAAGAGAAAAGAAAACGGGCCTTATTAAGATGCGTCCACTGTTTTTTTTTTTTTTTTGCTGGAAGCTAGATAAATGCTTTACAATATTGTTCATTAGAGTTGAAGGTGGTTAAGTGGTCAACGACACAGAAGGACGACCTCGGTGTTCCATGTTCGAATACGGTTCGTTCCAAAAAATCACTTTCATTTAAGCTTCAATCTATGGCCCTCCCCCCTCGTCAAACTTTCACGAAAAACACTCGTCTAGCTAACACCACCATCAATAATTTCCCCCATTATTTATCTGTACCTAAATCTAAACGTAGATTCCACGAACAAAGCTTCTTTCTTAGAACTGCACGCCTGTGAAACTCTGTTCCGTTTGCCTGCTTTCCAGCTGACTACAATATGGTTGTCTTCAAGTCCAACGTAAACAAGTTCTTGATGAACCATCCCCTAAGTAATCCAATTTACAACATTTCGACTACTTATGTATACCCATTAACCCTTATCCTCGAGTGACCTTCGGACCTTGATAAGTGGTGAGTCCTTTGTAAAAACAACAAAAATATGCTGCCAACCTTCACGTGGTTCCTACTGTAAGTACTCGATGTATTTCTGTATAGAATTCTGACTATCAAATTATCGGGGAAATCATCGCAATAAGATTCATAAGATATAATGAATAATATTTGTGACCGATCGACGAATATCGTCTCTTGTAGAGATACATGGACGCATCTAAAGATGCCATTTCAAATTTATGTGCTACAAGCTAAACCAGAAACACAACGTCTAATAACGATGTTTTAACGTACATGAAATAAGATACGGCCATTCCTTCAATAGGGTAACGATTAAAATGCTATTTAAAACTCTATTAAGATAAGCTCACAAAAATGTTTATAAGAAACTTAAGCCTGCAAGACCAACATGAATTTATTTCAAACTTAAGCATCATGACCAACGAAAATGTCATTTAAATCTTAATCGTAATAGATCGACAGAAATATTATTTGAAGCGTAAGTTTGACAGATTAATGTATATTCTAGTTGAAAGTTACGCGTAGCAGACCAACAAATATATTTGAAACAGACTGACGTAAATTTTATTTGATACTTTAACATGATGGACAGCGTGAATTCTAGTAAAAAAATAATAAACACTAACATTAACGAAAATGCTACTTGAAATTAAGGCATAATAAATCGACCAATATATATTTTTTAAAAGCAAAGCTACGCGTAGTCTTTAGAAAGCGTTAAGCGTTTCTGAAATTGAATGCCAATTACTGTTTTTTTTTGTTTGTTTTATTTTCCTTCAGACCAAGTTCTCAAAATTCAAGAGGCTCAATACCCGGGGCTAACACTTGAACTCTATATGAGATGCATAGATATTCGATTGTTCCATTAACGCTCTTTACCTTTCAAACAATGAATTAAAAAAAAGATTAAGAACATAATATGCTCTCCTCGATTAACCATAACCAAAGCTACTAACGCCCGAAATTATCCTGCACCTCTATAAGGCCACCATTCGCCCATGTATGGAGTATTGCTGTCATATTTGGGCGGTGCATCTGCTACTAGTCTCTCACTCCTAGACAAAGTTCAAAATACCTTCGAAAAACCTTGACAAGCAGATAAATCCCACCCGTTCACAGTAGAGATACCTAGATGTAAAAGAGCTTTATACTCCAGTAGTTTCTTTCCCAGAATTCCCTTCCGGGTCCCTGCTTTCCCAACTGTACTGACATGCAGAAGTTCAAGTGCAACGTGAACCGACATCTTGCTTCCAAACTCCCCCATATAGCACCCCTCATGCTGATGTTCCTGATAGTAGCCGTAGCCTCTTACATCAAAGTGACAATGTGCGTTGTTTGGGGTGAAAATGTAATTAAACAAAATTAAAAAGAAAAAAAATATATTTTATAGCATAACTTTCGTTTTGGTTTGTTGGTATTACTGAATCCAGGACTATAATTTATCTAGTCTGATGGAGTATCCAGCTCGGTACTATTATTTGATGTAACACCTCTTGAGAAGATGCATTATTCTTCATAGAAGCTAATGTGGGTTAGTAATAATGTGAAGATCTTATTGGGTTACGAAAACGATGTGATTATGAATATTTGGTCAGGGTTTACTTCTAGGGAAAAATATCCTCATACCAGGCTGTCCTGACAAACCCCAACACAAAGAGAGACCTTAGGCACTCGAAGATAGTGTCTAGCAGGGATTCAGCCATGGGGATTTAAATTCAAAGTGAAGCGTTACAAAGCGACTTATCAACAGGACACATCTATAAACTGGTCGTAGGATGCGGATCCATATTATTTAATGGACACCTTTTCTACGTAACGTTTGTCGGTGTCGTTATTGTTTTATTTGCTTGTTTGTATGGCCGAGTAGTAAATAAAACCTCACCACTTAAATTAGGAGTGGATGGGGATTATGTCGCGAAAGTCATACGAATTAATACATTACCAGGAGGGATTTTACTTTTAAAATACATAATCTCTCCTGGTTTTACTCCGGGAAGGATAGATCATCGAGATAATTTTCATGTCATCTCGTTAATAGAGAGAGAGAGAGAGAGAGAGAGAGAGAGAGAGAGAGAGAGAAAGAAGGAGAGTGAAAAAATAAGGGAGGAGGAAACTGTGATTGATGAATAAAGAGAGAAAGAGTGAATTGTTGGTCCCCCGACAAAAGGAGGGTAGACCTGTAAATTCACCCTTGCCCGTCTGTCTGTTCGTCCGTTCGTCCGTTCGTCCATTCGTCTGTCTGCACTTTTCTCAATAACTATGCCTTGGAAATTTTTGAAATTTTGCACAAACATTAAACATGATATTCGTAAAAATGTAACAGAACGGATTTTCCGGGAAAGCTCGAGTTGCCACCCTCCTCTAGAGGTGCCTTTCAGGTTTAAATGGATAAAATTGACACTTTTGTGCTTATTAAAAAAAAAATGATGCCTTGGAGTTTTATAAAACGTTCTGAATAGTTATAAATAACTGATTTCTATATAAGTTTGTTTGCCTATACTTCGCGATAACTGTTTGGGTGTGCCCCAGGGGCTCTTTTAGGGTCAATAAATACACTCATTTTTTTTGGACTATTTTACTAAATTTGTCCAAAATTTTAAGTGCATGTCTATTTAGCAGTTTTGCATGGTGCTGAACTCAAATATAAATATTTTAACGCTCTGGTGATTTTGGGGACTAAATGGGAAGGGTGCAAATGATGATCTTAATCGTTTCATTTTGCATGGTTCGGAATTCAGATTTACACATGTTAAGACCTAAAACTGCACTGCTTGATTTTTTTTCGCTAAGATTTGACGGGGCTGAATGTGGAGGGGGGAGCAAATACTGAACTTAGTCATTTTTTTATGCCTCGTTCAATGTGCACTCACGGATAACATGCATGCTTCACTTGTTTGTTTTTGTTTAGTTATTCATATTATTTTTTTCTTTTTTTTTTCTTTCTACTTCTTTGTCTGGGTGCTTGTCTCATTCCTGCGAGTTTATCCATGAACGACGAGGTAAAAGAAGATGAATTAAAAAGAAATATATTCACCTATAACTCATTAGGTGCAAGAAATATATTCTTTCTACTGCTACTACTGCTACCACTACTACTATTACTACTGCTAAGCATTTACAGTTTTCAAAATATTGGGCCCTACGTATGACTTGTTTCCGCTAGTTTGTTGCGATCAGTTGTTTTACAACCTTGGGCCATTCTGATAGCCTTAGGAACTGGCTTAAATTATCAGACCTTCCTTGTTTAGAACCAGTAGTTTGCCTTCAGCGTATCTACCAGACAATGACATCGGTTTTATTTTCGGCAATATTACTATACTTAAGTGTCCTATCTTGGCAGTTGGTTCCGCTCCTTCTAAAACATTTAAAATGATGCCGTGTCAAATCTCACAGGAAAAGGGGGACAGGAAATAAAGGCCTTCGTTATGATATTGTTAATTATTAAATTTAGAAAGCAATCTCTTCAAACTGAACAAAGCTCGACGATTCAAATACAAGGGTTTAATGGCAGTTTTGGTTTGAAAATGGCATTAGCGAGGTCGATTCTTATACCGTTTATTCGAAGTTGTCCATCTTTACGTAAGCTAATATTGACACAGTGGTGATTCATTACGAAAGTCTGTTTTTTGTCGATATATGTCATTTCTTCGCGGAAAAGCTTGTTTACACATAGAAAGTCTATCAAATTATCTGGAGTTTTTCTCTGACGAATTTTCAAAGCGATGGTAATGAACAAACCACTGAAGGTACCAACATAGGCTGATGAGGCTTATGTATTTGTTCTTTATTTGTATTTTATATTTGTCTAAAAACGAAGAGGAAACGTACATTTTCTTTGAATAAATTTTGAAAAATAAAAAAAATAGATGATAAGTATACTCGAAAGGCTCTATTCACAGAGTGTGATAACACATTTTCAATGCTTCCCATGGACTAAAACAAGACGAGAACGTGTAAAACTTGTGCACATATATTCAATGCGAATTTGGACTTTATCGAGGTTTCTATATTGCTGGTAGTAAAATACATTGATTCTATCTTTACATCATCAACGTTCTGATCTCCATCTGGCAACAATTAAAATGAATGGCTTTCGTCTTGGGGAGGCCTCATGTTTTGACAGGCTTCTTGGCTTGACATTTACTCCTGATCTTAAATGGAATACGTACATCAAACCTGTTGCCAAGGCCGCTGGAAAAATGGTCAGATGCTTCTATCGATCCGGTAGATATCTCACTGCTGATGCAATTCTCTGTCTATATAAGAGCCAGATACGTCCAAGGATGGAATACTGTTACCACATATGGGCAGGAGCTGCTAGAAAAGACTTGTCCTGTCTTGATAGGGTTCAAAATAGACTTCGTGGCCTGGTGGGAGATGTCATTTTCTCTTCGCTGCAACCTCTATCTCACAGAAGAGATGTTGCGAGTGTGTCTCTGCTTTATCGTCATTTTCATGGAAAGTGTTCGACTGAGCTTCAATCTATGGTCCCCCCTCGCCAAACTTTAACAAGAAACACTAGACTAGCTGAAAACATTATCAATAATTTTCCCCACTCTTTATCTGTGCCTAAACCTAAACATAGATTCCATGATCAAAGCTTCTTTCTTAGAATTGCACGCCTGTGGAATTGTCTTCCGCTTTCCTGCTTTCCAGCTGTCTATAATATGGTTGTCTTCAAGTCAAACGTGAACAAGTTTCGGATGAGACGTTCCACTTAAGTTAACAAATTTACCGAACTTCCATTACTATTGATTCCTATATTGTCCTTTTTACTACTCTACACTCTTTAACCCTTATCCTTGAGTGGCCGATCGGCCTTGATAAGTGGTGACGCTTATGTAAAAAAAAAACATATCTCAAAAGCAATATAAGACGGATGCAAAATCGAAGAGCGTCAGTCAGTTTCTATTGCATTTTTTTATAGATTGTCTAAATATCTTTCCCATTGCCAGCGGCCCTGTCGGTGGGGCATTAGAATACGCCGACTGCCCCCCTGCAGAGGGTACAAGTCCCTCAATGGGGGTCCTGGATATGACCTTAAACTATATCCAGTGGTGAGGCCCCAGCTTGTGGGCTTTGGGGAGTGTGGAGCCACCCTTTAATTACCATTGCTCCCAGGTCCACT
>NC_136482.1:165279932-165292432 GCF_053919585.1 Euprymna scolopes | reverse complement strand
AAACGGGAAAACATTTTTTTCATGAAGATAGCTTTGTTGGCCATCTTTAAAAAAGACGGAACAATGGCAAACAATAACGTAAATCCAAATTCATTGATGAAAAAAATGTTATCTTGCCTTTGTTAAAGGATAGCGTTGCAATCAGAGGGGAATTCTGGTGTAAATGGCGAAGATAAACACAAAGAAACGTAAAATAATTGGTAAGATAAATTTTAATGATAACCTACAGAAATAAAGACAACAAGATGTCGGAGGAAAATGAGATGTGTATATCTGGTAGAAAATTGAAGATCATAGAAAAAAAAAGATAGTTCTATTGATGGCAACACAGGATTTAACAAGAAAATAAAATCAAAAGAAAAACATATGGAATAAAATAAAAAAGTAATTATATCTATTCTAATACTGTTATTTAGTAAAATGATGTATGTATTTGCTGTATACTTAGTTATAAATCTTACCTGGTAATTTTTTCTTAGACTCCTTTGTCTCGAAAATGAAAGATGAAGAATGTATCGATACTTTTCTTGCACCAATAAGGTTCTCACTCGAGGACCCAATTGAAGGGCACCAACGTATTATAAAACGTAAGTAACATAAGGCACGACGATATTTAAGATTACATAAAAATAAACCACTCCCCTCGCGTAAGAGTCGCTTTTCTTTATTTGAGAAAGTATGGGGACGTCTGTCATTATCGGAAAAAATCTAGAGTCGCTTACCTTAAAGTGGAAGCTTCTATGTTTCTGATTATTTTAGACTAGTATCGATTATTCGTATTATTTGTATTCTTCATTGTATTTTTCATTTTGAGTGTCGTTTTCATGTTTCGATGGATGTAATCTCCGACCTTCGGGCATATCTTGTTGATTTTTTTCTAAATACGCTAACCACTGAGCCACGGATCATTGTGGAAAATAAAAAGAAACAAGTAATATTCCTCTTATGTGTGAAAGTTGAATTCCTGGTGTGACCGAGCGAAAAATACAATCGTGAATTACTTAGTGGCTGACAGAACGAGAACATGCTACTTTCGTGAAGTAGAAAAAAAAAAGGATTTCGTTCGAGATTCTGTCTAAATTCTCGAGTTCAACAAGATACAGCTGAAGAAGGTCGGAGGTTACATCGACCGAAACGTTGTGAAGATGACACTCAAGATGAGAACAATAGTGCGAAGAATCCAAATAAAACGTGGAAGCATTTAATCTGTATTGTATCCATTTCTAATACTAACCAGATATGGGTCAGAACTATTGTTAAATGTAAATTATTGTTGATTATTATGTAACAGAGTGCGGTCCATCTTTACTCGGAAAAAAGTCAATGTCGTTTATCTTTCTCTGCTAACCAAACGACCGGTGATATTTAATTGAACACACATATGAACCACAATAGATGAACTCAACTATATTATTATACTTTTTATCAAAAAGTCTGATCTGGTCTTATTTTACAGGGAAATGATATGTTTTAGCGCCCTTTATTTTTTCAGAAACATATATATATATATATATATATATATATAACGTTTTACTAGTAGCTAATTTTAATTTTACTAGTAGCTAATTTTAATTTCACTGTATCGAACTGCAACTGTTTAAGTTAACCCTATGGGGTTCTAGTTGACCTTAGGTCGTCTTCTCACTTAGCATCTCAGAAAAACAATAGTCCTAAAATAGCACTATGCACACTTTATTTCAAAATATGGTACTTTTGCATTTAACGAACCAGACGTAATTCGGCTTTGTCCGGCGCATGACGTCAACAGCTCAGGTTTTGCTGCAGCCAATCAAAACACCGCGCGCTTAGTGTAAAAAAAAAGAAAAAGTAAACTGCATTACAATTCAAGAAACGCTGACGATACCAGTAGGGGCGAAAATGAATCTGACTAATCTAACGAACCAGCTCCAGACCCCAGAGGCTGTAATAAAGTTTTGCCATGACAGACAACTGTGGACTGGAAGAAGTTCCTGCGAGATATATGCCGGGATTACTTTCCCAGGGATCCCCGGCAGATAGGAGGTCCAGGCCATACTGTCAAAATCGACGAATCTGTATTCAACGGAAACACAACGTTGGCAGACGTCTAACACCGATCTGGGTCTTCGGTGGATATGACCCCGTCGAAAAGCAGGGTGTTTTTTTTTGGTTAACGTACCAAATAGGAATTCCGAAACCCTCCTTCTACGAATAAGAAAATATATTCTGCCGAGGACCACGGTCGTGTCAGACTGTTGGAGGGTTAACATCAAAGTGTGAGGAGAGGGGTATCACCATTTAACAGTGAACCACAGCTTAATTTTGTAGATCCCGTAACACAGGCAACAACAAGCAAGAAAGGATGTGGAAGGAAGCAAAGCAGCGCAATAAACGAGAATGCGGAACCAACCGGGATCTTTTGGACACATATCTTTTAGAGTTTATGTGGAGACAAAAGTTTGGTAGACGGCCGTTTGACTCCATATTAACCAATATCGCCGAAAGCTACCCGGTTGGTAAGGAGTTTCCTATCATATCCACTATTTCATCTTCGTCCACTTTGTCGTCTGATGCCATCCAAAAGTTTTAGGAAAATACATCCTCCTGAGAAACTATGTTCCTAGCAAAAAAAAAAAGACCTCGCAGGGATTCTGATTAAAAAAAAAACAAAAACAAAAAGATCTGGCAGGGATTCTGATAAGAAAAGACCTCGCAGGGATTCTGATTTAAAAAAACAAAAAAAAACAAAAAAAAAAGACCTCGCAGGGATTCTGATTAAAAAAAAAACAAAAAGACCTCGCAGGGATTCTGATTAAAACAACAACAAAAAAAAAAAACAAAGACCTCCCAAGGGATTCTGATTTAGAAAAAAAAAAAAAAAAAAAATACCTCGCAGAGATTCTGATTAAAAAAAACAAAGACCTCGCAGGGATTCTGATTAAAAAAAAAAAAAAAAAAAAGACCTCGTAAGGGATTCTGATTTAGAAAAAAAACAAAAAACAAACAAAATGACCTCGCAGGGATTCTGATTTACAAAAAATAAAAAGAAACAACAAAAAAAACCCTACAGGGATTCGGATTCGAAAAAAAAAATGACCTCGCAGGGATTCTGATTTAGAAAAAAAAAAAAGACCTACACGGATTCTGATTTTAAAAAACACACACAAAAATAGACCTCGCAGGGATCTGATTAAAAAAAAAACAGAAAGACCTCGCAAGGGATTCTGATTTAGAAAAAACAACAAAAAAAAAACAACAAAAAGACCTCGCAGGATTCTGATTTACAAAAAAAAAAAAAAAAAAAAGAAGACCTACACGGATTCTGATTTAAAAAACAGACCTCGTAGAGATTCTGATTTATAAAAAAACAAAAAAAGGACCTCGCAGAGATTATGATCTACAAAAAAAAAACAACAAAAATAAAAGACATCGCAGGAATTCTGATTAAAAAAAAAGTTCTGTTCCTTTTTTTTCTTAAATACTTGAAAATTTAAAAAATGTTATTAAATGAACCAATGCTTATTTATTATCCTACGAATATCAGTTTTGTTGTTACGTAAATACTTGAACAGAAAGAAAAACACAAAAAACGTGTTTTACACAAAAACAAACAATCACTACCTATTATTCATTTACAAAAAAAAAATGTTTTATATGTATTTATTTGAAAATAGAAAAACAATTTCATACAATACTAATTATAAAAAAAAACACAAATGAACGGTAAGTTTTGGCTTTCTATTCATTTATTTTTGGATGTTTCTATATTTACAATTTCATTTTACGGTTATTTTGTAGCGTCAGTTTTTATTTTATCGGCAACACTCGGTTTTATCCGGCTGTTGAGGTCATGCGCCGGACAAAGCCGAGCAAATGCTGAGCTACCTCTGGTTGGTTAAATGCACAAGTAACGAAAATATATTACTGCTAAAGAATTGGGTAAAATCAGGTGAGAATATGTTAATAATACATGGGCATGAATTTATGTTTTTCCAGAATCTGTTCAGAACTATTGTAACGAAGTAGATTAAGTCAGTTTAAGAGATAGAGATATCTTTTTAAATTAACTTTTACTAGATGATTTAAAAAAAAAATTATTTTAAATGTCCTAAGAATATGATTTAAGTATCTAACAAGTTTACAGATGATTAATTGCAGAAGTTAATGCACTTATGTTCGACACCGTTTGTGTTCATTCGTTAAATCGAAGCCCGCTTTCAGCAACGAAAAGAGCGAAATCAATAGGAAACAACTGAGAGCCAAGCGGGAAAAATAGATGACTTTCCTTTTGATGCAGATTTAGAGTGTTTGTTTTCTTATTTTATATTTTGAAACTAAATAGTCATATTAAAGTATATTAAACCATTGATAGTTTATTTAACATCTACTAATTGTGCAAAAATTGCATAATTAGTTATGTTAATAAAAAAAATATACGGCATAACACGTTGACACACCAGTTCCCGCAAGGCCACCGAAGTTAAGCTACGCGAAGTCTGTTCAGTACTAAAATGTTTGCCCATTTTTTTCACACAGAAGTCAACTTATCAAGGCCCAGAGACTACTCGAGGATAAGGGTAAAAGACTGAACAGCAGTCAACAAGACACTATCATAGTAATCGTTAGAAGTGTAAGTTTGGTAAATTGGATTAATTAAGGGGAACGGCTCGTCAAGAACCTGTTTAAGGACATTTGGGAATTATAGTTCATGTGTATGCTCTCCGCTTATCTTGCCATTGCTTCCAGACAGTATTGGTCCGCTCCTTGCCACTGGATCTAAGCAGTTCCGATTCAGGAGAGGGGTGGTTGTGATTGCGCTACCCTAACCTCACAATTACATATGCAGCTACCCTCACGGGGGTGTCTATAGTCTGTTGAGACTTAACAGGGCATCGATCCATCGATTAAAAAAAACACTTCTTTTCAATATTTTGTACATACTCTACCAACACTTAAATGTTTGTTGCCTTCGGATTCGGTTCGATCTATTCAGTATCACATTTTATTTGTGATGTTATCTCAATATATAATAAAATAACTGCAGAAAGTCCCATTTACAAAATTACTTCGTATCTTTCTAAACATGCTCGCCACATAAAATTGCCATCTGCCCGAATTCATTGCCTATCATTTCTCCATCGATCCGCTTAAAAATATTCCGAAATTATTCTCTACTGTACATTCCTACTTCGGTTACATTCACATCCGCGCTCATGCAATAAACGTTGGGGGGACGTCGCTGAGTTTTCCCTCTCTAACCTAAATACACCTCATCCCTACCCATCATTTATCGAGGGCAATGACTTCACAGTAAACGTCTACCGCTTTTATTTTCTATACTTAAACTTACAGCATACCTATTATTACAAGAAAACAATGACCGCTCCCTTTCTCTCTCCATAAAAATCGCTTAATTTTGGTAATTATGCACTTATGCCACCGTCCTGGCGTGTGTTTTGTAATTAGTTTCAGATAAAATGAAAATGTTCTACCCTAATCGAGATTGTACTCACAACATTCATATCATTAGGTGTTCGTATTTAGAACATATATATTCCCTACCTATTGCCGTCTCATTTGCATATCTCCCTATCAATGTGCAAATAGTCACCAATAACGGATATCAGAAATTAAATATTATACAAGATCGCTCTTTATTTATGATATATTTATATCGTTCTTTATTTATGATATATTTATATCGCTCTTTATTAATAAAATCACCCAGAAATGTAGTAAAGAAGGGGACATTCTTATATTGTTTAAATTACCTGTAGAATTGTTTAAATTACCTGTAACATTGTTTACATTACCTGTAGCATTGTTTAAATTACCTGTAGAGTTATAAAAGATGTTGGAAGTGCTCCCCGCTTCCTGGGCACGTTTAATAACGTTGCAGATACTGCCTGTAGATCTTCTCTGGTGATTCTCCTGATAGTGTTGCTAATGTTCTCCTTTAGTTGATTTAGATTGTGAGGATTATTTGCATAAAACTATTGTTTTAAAGCCCCCAGAGATAAAATTCACATGATGACAAGTCCGGGGAACGTGGTGGCCATAACCATTTACTTATTGTTCTCTCTTCCGTAAACATGACATAAACTCGGGTTAGTGATCTGTGAGACGTGTAGCATGTAGCACAGATGTTCTTGGAAAAAGAATTGCATTTATGTTGTGGTGTCAGTTGGTCGATAAGAGAAATATAAGATAGATCGGGCTACGTCTAAGTGGGCCGCTTAATCAGAAAAAAATGATTAGAGAGATTGGACTAGATTAACTGTATATTATTAAATATTTATTTTCTCGCCTTCAGAATTTTCTTAGGGTTTACTATCCGAGTACTTATTATAATGTTATGATTTATCATCTTCCTTTTCCCGATTCTCTTAATCATTTATATCTCCCCGAACCATCTATTTTCTTCTCTCCATTATTTTGAGTTTCTTTCGGTTTTATAAGTACTTGTATCACTGTATTACTAAGTCAACGCATTTCTGAAACCCAGAAGACATTGTGATGTCACATTTCCCCTTTCCTCTTCATTTCATCACTTCTTTCTCAACCTTTATCCACTGTTACTCTCTCCTTATTCTCTCACTTGAACTATTTCCATCATTTCTTTCTACATTCAATTCTCATGATTTTTATTGATATCATACACTTATTTATCTCATTATCTAAAACATTAACGCCGAAGTGGCGTGTGCACGGTGACAAGCAAAGAACGCCATTAGAATATTTGGATAAAATAAATATTTGTTTCTGGATAATGTTTGTTAGATATATATACATGCCGCCATTTATGACTTGAGGCGTTTAAGAATGAGCCATTGTGGTGATATTGGCAATAGTATAGGGTATTTTTCTTATCCGAGGAGAAACTTTCATAATATTTGAATTCTTCGGGCTACTATTCTGATCTTAATTTTAATTTTCACAATGTTTCGATCGATGTCACCTCCGACTTTCGCCAAGTATATCTCGTGTCCCTGCACGGAATTTTGAACAGCCGCATTTATTTATTTCGCAGGTGTAGTGTGATGTTGTCCCGTCAGTCTCGACTGGATAGAAGGCCTAAGTCATTCGCAATTGTAATTTTCGCGCGCCCATACCGAGGATTGGACCTTCAAAAGAATAATGTTACTTTAAAACTGAAGTTTTTCCAAGTACTGAAACCACTGCGTCACAGGTCTTAAAAGTACTAATTTTAGAAGCCTTAAACCAATTCAATTTCTGGATGTAAACATCAATATATATTACTACATAGTATTACATATTATATGTATTTAGGCGACAGTATTACTATATATTATATACTAGCAGGACCCGTTAACCGGCGCTGCCCGATGGAAGCATGTCCCATCCTTGTAAAAAATTAAACTACGTTTATTGTTGCTGGTCAATCCCCAACATACTAATGTTACGAACGGGTTTCGGAATAGACACACCATAACCTCCTCATGTTAAGAACGCTGCATGGAACAGACACGAACAAGCCCGCCATGGTGAGTACGGCTTTCGGAATAGATACCCCATTTTATGAGAGGGGGGCTGTCAAAGTATTTGCCTCATGTTCAACCTTGCTATATATTATCAATATACAATCCCGCAAAAACTATACACCAGAAAAAATGGGGAGGGGACAGTGTCGTGCGGAAAAAAGTACACTTATTAGTCGTGCGTGCGTAGAACAGTGAATTATAGTGCATAATGAATGTCATTATATCGAAAACTACTTGTCTCTGCAAAAGTTAAAATAGATTTCCTTATTCAGCAAACTCTAAAACTTAGAAAAGTCGTCAGTTTAAAGGTAATAGTGTAGTTGGTGCTAAGGTAAATAAAAGTACCAAAAATAGAAAAAGTTAACGTTTGACTAGTGTGGAAAATTAGTTCTGAAAAGAGAACTAAATAAGAAAAAACAGATATCGTAAAAAATAAAAGCAAAAATAAAAACAATATATAATAATTAAGTATATCCGTAGGCAATGTAATGAAGGTTCGTAAATGAAATAATTTATCTGGACGTAATTTAGACATAGATTATAAAAATGTGTTTCATAGTAAATAAATAGATTTTATGATTTCGAAAGTGCAAAATATATTTTGTTGTTTTTTTTATAATCACCCCAATCTCGGCTCGGTTCGCCTTTGGTGTAGGAGGCTGCTATAGCTCTCTTTTATTAAGAGATTCGGTGGACGTTTATGAAATCCCCCCCATAAATACTTAATTAATTTTTTTTTTTTTTTTTGACGTTAATCTCATCAGTTACAAACTTAACTTTCAGATTAAAAAAATAAAATTGTAAAAAAATATGACTTTTAATGTCGGGATCAGTTTTCAATTATAACGTTTTACTAAATTGAACTCGCACTTTATGAGCACTACCGAGAAATGTAATGTCGCAATATGTTTCCCGCGGATGGTCACAAAGTACGTGTTCAATTCAGTTAAACGTTATAATTTAAAACTGATCACCGTTAATACATGTCATATATATTCTTTTAATCTGCTAGGTAAGTTTGTAATCGGTGAGATTTACGTGAATAAAGTATAAACTGTGGAATTTAAAGGGGGTGTAAAAGATTACAGATTACGCCAAAGATTCGTTCATATTTGCATCTCATAAGTTTTGGCTCTCGATCCAACGATATTTGTTATTAATTCAAATCATTCAAGGAAGAAAGCTGGGACGAGTATTTTTATGTAGAAGACAAATGTTTCACAAACGTTACCATAAAATGTACTGCTAAAAAAAATAAGACAAAGTTGCCGAAGCTTAATGTGTAAATGGCAGCGACTGAAAATATTGTTGGATCGATACGTGTAATGAAAAGTCGTACCATATCACTTCCTGCCAAATCCAGGTAAAATATGCCGCTGCCTCCTGGTTAAATAATTTCATGTAACGTAAGTATCGGGGTGTCATTGTTTTTCTGTTAATATTCGCTTACAGAGAAGAGTGTGTAATAGTTTACTAAGAGATCAGTTCAATGACGCATCGGACAATTAAGGACGCTGAAACCGGACATGATAAAAAAGCCGCGATGTAATTTTTTAATGTAATATGTAATTAATGTTAATCTTAATTATGCGAAATGGCATAATGCACGGCGTTGATTCAATGATGGCACTATATTTACAGTAGATGTAATGATCACCATAGGTAGCTGCGCTAACTCATTTATACCAAAGTTACGACTATTTTTTGTGCAACTTTAAACTAGCTGCTATGGTTAATTTTTATAAACATTAGTACGGAAAATAGAGGAAAAGCAACGATAGGAAAGTATTAATGATTTACAACAACGAGTGACGATTCTTCGGCCATCTTGAATATGGGCTTATGTGTGTGTTTTTCGTATGACTGTGTATAATCCGGAATAAGAGAATTTCATGGTCGAAGCCAATGAGAGTAGGCTGACTGTAAATGGGGAGAAATCGTTATTTTTGAATAGTTAAATGTAATGGTAGTTGTATGTGTCCGAGTGATTAATCCAGGTAAAAAGATGTCAGGTCAATATAGTTACAATGGTTATATATTTACTCGGTCTTGACTGGGAGTGCGAGGACTTTTCAGGTAGAGGGGGAAATACGAACTACTTCGTCTGAAGCATTTGGGAATCGTGATGATGTCGCTCATAGGACGTTAGATAGGATTTTATTATAACAAATAAATGCGTATGTAAAAGAACTTCACAAGTTACAAAGGTTGTGGGTAAAAGTTAAGACAATAAATTTGTATGTAGCATCTGTTATTGCAAACCTACTGTAATTAGGTCCAGAGGTAAATTTCTGCAATCAAATTATATATATATATATATATATATATATATATATATATATATATATATATATATATTGTATTATATATTTTATCTATACTCCTATAAATATGGGTTTTGCGTATTGATATTTATATTTAAAAAAAATTATTTCTATTTATTAAAATGAAAATACAACTTCATTATATATGGTTGTAGAATTGAATTCATCTTTAAAAAGATCTAGTTAATTTGCATATTCTTTTAAACATTCATTTTAATTAATTCCCTATTTGTTTTTTTCGGTTTTCTTATGAAATGATCATCTTTAGTCAATTATTACGTGTAATTATATCCATGCAAATATTATACATGATTTTTACTTGCATAATACTTGCGTAAAAAGGTTACAGTAAACGCAAACGTCTTTATACACACACACACATACACACACCCATATATATATATATATATATATATATATATATATATATATGCGTCTATACATTTACGTTAGGGTTCATGTTGCTTGATTGAAGCGCTGGTTGAGTTATAAGAAAATAAATACGTATTAGATACGTTTGAAACCAAAACAACGCATTATTATTAAATAAATATATATATTTTTTGTTTGAAATTTATATTGAAATTCATAAATATGTTTCAAAGATACACTTCATTAACAGTATGTCTTTCTTTCTTTTGCCATGTTGTTGTTGGAGCATAGAATCAGTAGAAGTCCGTTTGTTGTTTTTACGGTAGTCTTTTCAAATTTCGGAACGGTGCGTTGGTCACGCGGAATTCACCTTGGGAATTGTGTTCCTTCGCTTCAAACGTATCTAATACGTATTTATTTTATCCAACCTCAACCAGCGTTTCTATCACGGAACACAAACTCTAAATCTGCATTAATCAAAATATCATATTTAAGCGTATTTTATGACAGGGCAATATCGAGCGGCCTGTTAGTATATATACGTACATCATTATATAGGGCACTGTATTACTACATATCATTACATATTATATGTATGTAGACATGTATTGCTACATATAACATATAGGTGAGAAGGCGACCCAAAATACAATTGTGAAGGTTTTTTTATACTTGAATGTCACCACTTATGAAGGGCCGAATGCTACTCGAGGATAAGCGTTAATGAACGTAAATTAATAGTGTAGTAATCGTTAATGGTGTTAACTGGGTAGAATTTGATTATTTATGTTGACAGCTTAACAAGAACTTGTTTACATTGAATTTTAAGGCGACCTTAGAAGTATTCAACCAGGAATAAGGATAACAGAACAGTGTACCACATGCGGGCAGTTCTGAGAAAGAAACTCTGTCTATGTAATCTGCGTTAGAATTTAGACATAGATAGTTTAATCGTTAATAGGTGTAGGGTAGTCATCAATGCAACAGTGTGGTAATCGGTATTAGAGAGAATTTGATTATTTAAGGGGACGACCCAGAAAAAATTGTTTACATTTGACTTGAAAACAATCATGTTGTAGTCAGCTGGAAAGCAAGCACGCGGAACAGAGTTCCACTGGCGGAATATTCTAGTAAAGAAGCTTAGGTAATGGAATCCACGTATAGATTTAGGCCCAGATAGAAAGAGGTGCAAATTGTTGATAATGGTTGAAGCTAGTCAATTGTTTTGTTTTTTTTTTTGTGAAAATTTTACAATGCAGAAACCATAGATTGGAATTCAGTCAAGCTTTTGCCATGAAAATAACGATAGGGCAGATGCAGGCCAGCAACATCTCTTCTGTGGTAAAAAGGTTGTGGTAAAAAGGTTGTGGTAAAAAGGTTGCGGTAAAAAGACAAATATATTGCCTACTAGGTTTCGAAGCCGGTTTTGAATTTAACCAAGGTTGGATATGACGGACCGAGCAGTTCCTGCTCAGCGGTGGCAACAGTACTTCATTTTAGATCGTACCTGGTCTTTATACAGATAGAGAATTGCATCGGCAGTGAGATAATTACTAGAGCGGTAAAGTGATCCAGCCATTTTCCAGCCATTTAGGGAACAGATTGGATGTATGTGTTTCCTTTCAGACTAGGAATGAAGATCATTCCCAGAAGCTTACCAAGTCTAGATATGGAATTTCCCCAGATGAGAGACCTTCATTTTAATTGAGATGTGATGGTGTCAAAGCGATTATGATGAAAGGAGGGAAGTTTGTCTCTCGATGTATTAAAATCACCCAGCCACATTTTCCCTATTGAACCTCATTCTGAAGATCAGAAGAGAGGTGGTAGGTTTTATCGATTGATACGTTGTAAAAATTACATTAAAAAATGAGAATGTAGAATTCAAACAATCGCAAAAATCAATCCTTATCTCAAAAATTCAGAAACGTAAAAAATTTCATGTCGCAAGGATTGTGAACGCGTGCATTTTAATGAGTGGCTTGTCGGTGCTGGAATCATGATCATCCATTCATTTCGAATGAATCTGTTGGTTTTATTGCTGGAATTGGTTTCCTCAATATCTTTCGAATTATAATCTTTTTTATACCTCGGGTATTTTCAAGAGGAACCGCATAAATGTCGTTCAAATAATAAGCGAAACTGCTTCTGCAGATTTCAATATGACACAACCATGTAGTTAGTCCGTTATTTTAGTCATCATCATCATCATCATTATCATCATCATCATCATCATTATCATCAAGACGGACGCCTTACCCGGACCCATGTAACTTTTTCCTCTCTAGAGTTTCCTGTCTTCCATCAGCTACCTCAGATCTTC
>NC_136482.1:165209932-165272432 GCF_053919585.1 Euprymna scolopes | reverse complement strand
CAATAATAAATAAAAATAAAATAAAATAATTATAATACCAAAAGATCCTAAAGGAGGTAAAAAGAAGAAGAAAGAATTTAGCCATTGCATGGATCGACTACAAAAAGGCGTGCGGCAGGAGCCCTCAGACATGGAGAATCGAATGCTTAAAAATGTATAAAATACCAAGCAAGATCATCAACGTGATTGAAAATACGATGAGAACATTGAGACTGGAACTGACAGCTGTGTGACAACACATAACAGAAAGCATCATACAAAGAGGTATCTTCCAAAGAGATTCACTATCATCGTTGCTGTTCATCATAGCCATGATGCCCCTGAACAATATACTGAGAAAGTGCCAACCCGGATACCAATTCTCTAACACGGAATAAAAAAAATTAACCACCTCATGTAGATGGACGATCTGAATCTCTTTGCAAGGGCCGAAAATGAACTAGAGACATTAATAAATACCAATAGGATGTTTAGCCAGGATACCCAAATGGAGTTTGGTATGGAAAATGCGCACTACTATTTATAAGACAGGGAAAACTAGAGACGACAGAAGGCATAGAACTACCCAACCAAACAGAGATGAGGGCACTAAGGAAACAAGACGCCTATAAATACCTAGGAGTACTGGAAGCAGACACCATCAAAGCAACAGAAATAAAAGAGAGATTTGAAAAGGAATACCTCAAGAGAACAAGAAAACTTCTCGAAACTAAATTATGTAACAGAAACCTAATAAAAGGCAGGAATACATGGGTAAGGTCACTAGTAAGATACTCTGGACCGTTCACAGGGTGAACTAAAGAATAACTGAGACAACTCGATCGGAAGGACGATGTTGACCGACTCTACGTAAAAAGGAAAGACGGCGGGAGGGGACTGATTAATATAGAAGACTGCGAATGAAAGCGAAAAAGAACTAGAAAAATACTTAATACAAAACACTGAAAGGATACTCATAGCAGCGAGAGAAACAAAAGATGAAAATAACGAAAACACATGGACATGGATGCGAAAAGGACACATAAGCCGAGAAACTGAATCCCTAATAACTGCAGCGCAATACAATTCAATAAGAACGAACCACATCAAAGCAAAGATCGACAAAACACAAGAAAACGGCAAATGATGACTTTGTGGGCAAAGAGACGAGACGATAACCCATATAATAAGTGAATGCAGCAAACTGACCCAAAAGGAATACAAAATAGACACGACCAAGTAGGAAGGGTAGTACACTGGGAATTATGCAAACAACTGCATCTCGAACGTACAGACAAGTGGTATAAACATAAGCCGGCAACAGTATTTGAAAACGAGAATCACAAAGTTCTATGGGACATGGGCATACAAACAGATATAATCATCCAAGCAAAATGAGTGGATGTCGCAATAACTAATAAAAAAGAAAAATCCTGTTAAATCGTAGACTACCAGTAATATAAAACCTATAGACTAAACCTCGGAAGCCTATTTTTTGTTTGCGAAAATATGTGCCTTTATTACATTGGTTTTTAGGGTAATCCTACCTCTTCTCTTTAACGCAGCAACTCTATAATCAGAAATGTAAAATGTATCTGAATCCGAATCGGTAATTGTATTGGAATCGGTGAAAATATTAGAATCGTCCAATCACTAATGTTAAGCCGATAACATTTTTAACTGTGGGATAACATAAATTGTAGCAAGACTCCGGTTACGTAGCCAGGAGGAGCATTGCTTATAAAAAAAAAAAAACGTTCTGTACAGGTAATCGCTGCGACCCCGCCCCCCCACCAAAAAAAACAACATAATCACTAAAATTGTTTAACATGCATGCGTAAACCTTTCATTAAACATTAACCAAACTATTGCTTATACAACATATATGGTTTTAATTGCCATTAGAAAAGGATTAATCATCACCACCATTATTATCAGAAAAATCTGTATATTATTGATAAGAATCAAAAGATTATATTTTTTTTCACTTGTTTCCCTTATATATTTTCTAGACGGAATTATTCCTAAAAAGATATCGGGTACATACAGGAGAGGCCACGTGAAGGTTGCCAACATCGTAAGTGGAAGGGATTCTGTGGAACGAAATGGATTCGAACTTAGAACAACCAAGTCGTCAATTCGCGTTGTTAACTACTTAACAACCATCGCCTTTAAGAAGGATTAATCGGCGCGTCAAAGATGTTTTGGAAAGATATGTAAATAGATAAATTTGAAAGGATCGCTGATTTGTGGTATCATCAAAAATGTTTTGGATAATAATTACTCAATTCTTACAAGTAAAATAGAAAAAGAGCGTACGTCATTTGTATGAACTGGGGGTTACAGCCAACTTTTAATTCTGATCCTATTTTAAAAAAGGGCTCCTTCAGTCTTTGGCAGAATACGGATACTTACGAAGGGTTGTCTGTGCGTGAAATTTTTATGGCAGGAGGTGCGCAATCTCCAATCGCACGTCTCCTGAATTGACATTGTAAAATACCAGTGGCAAGTGAAGTGTCTGTACAGGACGACTGGAAACAAATGCCGAGACAAAGGGAGAGCACATACTGCGCCTAAAATTCACAAATGATCACTCATCTGGTACTAACCAGGCTCAACGTTGCTTAACTTCGGTGATCTGACGAGAACCAGTGAGGCAACGCGATTATGCCATATGTACATTTTTCATATTTGGCAACAAGAGTGTGTTCGAAAATGTTCGCTCAGACCCAATCACAACAGCTATCTCAGCCATAACACACACATTTGAATTTCGACGGAGGTCGTAATTATGAAACCACTCGTTCTAGTTTCGACTTGTTTTTGTAATTTATTAAATGTAATTTTGTGTATGGTTCATGGATATTATGTAATAATTAGGGATGTGACAACAGCATATTCTTTTCATTGTTTTGACTCTTGAGTGTGTATCCGTTAATATCTTATATGTTTTTATATAGACTGATATGGTTCACGGTTGATTGACTGTGTCTTACTGTGTCAGATATATACTTGAGAGTCAAAAAAATGAAAATAATATTCTGTTGTCACAGCCCTAGTAATATTAATGTATCACTACAATAAATACAAGGTGGGACGATAACATTCTCAAAAAAACAACATGATTCCATTTCCGTTTGATGAAAACCGGTTTCCGTTTTTTGTTACAGACCATCTACTAGTTTATCAGTTGTGTACAGAAAGGGATCTTCTATCAGGTCTTAAAGTGACAAAATGTTAAACGAGCGAAATTGAACATGCGTCCTTGTACAGCTTGTGTTCTCTAGGGATTAAAGTTATGACATCAGGACCATTTCAAGAACCGTCATAATACAAATCCAGATGGTTCAGCGTTTGAAGTCGTACCCAAGATGATAACGACAAAGTTTCCAGCCACGGTTATGATCTTTAGTGTGGTTTCAAGTGAGGGCCACATCATGCCACCTCACATCTTCGAAATCAGCTTAAAAGTCAACATTAACGCGTCCATGTATGTAATGAAGAGTGTGGTGATCCCCTGGGTTTTGGCAGCAGGACTCGGCCCCGGCCCACAGGTCTAAAGAGACCCAGGTTTGATTTCAGAAGATGTGCTACGACTTTGTACCGTTTTTCTACTCCCCCCTCTTCCTACGATCTAAACCCACTGGACTGTTTCGTTTGGTAATATGTTAAGAACATCGCCAACATGAGCTCCCCAAAACACCAAAGCCAGCCTGATCGCCGCCATCTGCCGAGCTCCTGACGTCGTTAATGGAAAAGGCATGCTCCTAGTTCGGACTTATATCGAAACGGTGATTGAGGCTGAAGGCGGCTACATTGAATAGATTTAAGTTCACCTACATAATCAAGTTACGTGAATTAGATTTTTAAAAAAAAAGTTATAAAATAAAGGTGCAGTGTTGATTTCTTTAGGGCTATACTTTGATCGTTCTAACCTGTATATAATGCAGATGACTGCAAACTAAAATAGCGACTGCTAGTAGAAATACGCCCGCAAAACAAATTCTGACCAAATGTTTTTTGTTGTTTTTTTTACTTTATTAAACCCATCCAGAATATATTGCCCCTTGGACAAAAGTTGCAACCATTTGTGACCATATCTATAAGATATCTCCTGGTAGTGAGTTCAGAAGCGAGATGTATGTTCGCATTACGCTTACATTTGAACATGTTAACACAGTATAAGAAGCAAGAATCAGGAAGGAAATTCAAATATCTAGCAGTTTTATGGAAGGACCGATTCCGGCATTAGGGGCTTATATCACGTTGACAAAAAAATTATTGCGGTTCTTAACATTTAAATTCTAATGGACATATTTCGGCTCAAACTAAAATTTATTGATCAAAATAACAATATCAGAATCAACACACTTTTAACGCAAAAAAACGTGTACTACTGCCAGTAACGTAAAAATCTTGCGGTATGGTGATGATGAAGTTTTTGGTATCGTTTAGGTTTTTGAAGCATTTCTCACGCAGAAAGTTGTCGAGATGTTTGAAAAAGTGGATGTCAGTAGGTGAGAACTCCAGAGATTATCGCGATTGAGGCAGCGTTTTTTTGTTTTTTTTTTTGCCCAATTTGTTAAACTTCTACAGACTCTGTTGAACAACATGCTGTCGAGCATTGGAGAATTGGGAATTTTCTCTTGACAAATTCTCCGTGTTGTTGTCGATGTTTCTGATGCATTTTACCCATTTGTTGGCAATATTTCTCAGCCGTGGTGATTTCGCATCTATTAAAAAGAAACTGTAATGGATGAGACCTGTTGAAGATCAGCAAACACTCATTCTGACCTTCTTTTAGTGAAACTCTAGATTCGGGAAGTTTCTTAGAGTTTCCTTGGCGTCTAATCACTAAGCTGAATGTGGCCAGTAATCGTAAAAGGCCCACTTTACATGGCAAGTCACAGCCCAGTCGAGAAACGAGTCCTTCGTGTTTCGTAAAAGAAGGGAAGATGACACTTTATAACGGCGTTTATTTTGGTTGTCGTTCAATTAGTGACACACTCATTTATCAGTTTTATTTTTGTCTTTCAAATCTCTTTCATGTCGTTGGAAATCGTCGTATACGTAACGTCTAATTCAGAAGCAAGTTGTCGAAAAGTTGTGCATGGGTAAGCTTCGACTAAGGGTCTTATTTTATTGTTGTCAATATCCGAAGCCGACAATTACGCCTATCATCATCAAGACATCTGTCGCCGCCACGAAATTTCTTAAACCAACAATGTGCTGTACGTTGAACAGTGGTTATTGGGCTTTGTTGGTATCGCGAGCTGTTTCAGCAAATTTTCGGCCAAGCTGAAATAGAAATAACAAAGATTTTGCAAATGTTCTTCTTTTTTTCTATCTTGTATATAACGTTCTGAAGGAAAGACACAATTGTTTTTAAAACGATTGTAATTTAAACGATTAGAAAAAGCAAACACGTGCTTTGTAAATTGATATATAAAGTAAAAAAAAAAACAAACAAAATGATCATTTGAAATCAAAATTAAAAATTCCACAACAACTTTCTTCTAACCCTAATACAATAAAGGAACAGACTTGTGCTGCTTGTTGAGTTAGTCAGGGGAGGGGGGGAGTCACAAATGCTAAAGGTAAGTCAGAGCTCATTCCAATCAAGTACTTTTAAAATAGCATACAGACGTAACCTTGCGGCAATGAGAGAGAGAGAGAGAGAGAGAGAGAGAGAGAGAGAGAGAGAGAGCTTTGAAGATTATTCCCGTATGTGCTAGTAATGATAATTCTTTAAACAAATATTTGAAAGTTACTAAAAACAAGTTATTTCTACATTGACGATGATTTGACGGGGTGGGGGAAGTTTGTTGAAAATATTTGGTAGATAATACAGTTCCTATTCAGATTGCACAGTATTTGTTAAAGATAAATTAGTGGGGAAATGCGCCAGCCCAGATGTGGCAATAATACTTTATGGCGGGGTTTTATAAGAATACACGCTTCGTCTTATCCAAGGGAAGTAATCCACCTATACCATTGAATATTTTAATGAAAATAAAATTACGCTCATATTCGTACTTCAACATACCCCCACATAAAATTTGAATACGGCATTCAGAGTTATGACGTAGATGTACAAAAAACAAATAAATATTTTTTTACAAACAAATCAAAAAATTATCCACGCCTGTGAAAACAGGGAACAGGAAGTAGATTCCAAATTCAAGTAGTTCAATGGAAGAGGAAATAAGTCCAGAAGGCTCTCGGCATTTAGAGACTTTTACAAGAAAGGCATGGAATTTTGCTGCTTGGTGAGTTAGACATGGGTGTTTGAGTTGAGGTGCCTAAAGTTCTACGAGTTTGTCAGAGTACATTTAAAGAATTTACTTATGAAAATACACCTAGATTATTTGAGGAGGGGAAGTTATTGTAAATGCTTGGTGGATAATGCAGGATCTATTATATAGGGAGTCACTTTTTAGAGATAAATCAGTGGTAAATGCGCCAGCCAAACTCTGGCAATAATGCATTTAAAACTTACTATATTTCTATAATTTATGTATTATTCAATCATAACTCACTATATATATATATATATATATATATATATATATATGTGTGTGTGTGTGTGTGTGTGTGTGTGTGCGTATATGTATCTATATATATATGTCTATGTATATATATACATATGTGTATATATATATATGTATGTATTTATATATAATTAATATTGGATAAATTTTCATATCGATATATATATATATATACATATATAGCTACATATGTATATGTATACATAAATATGTATAAAGATGAATATATATATATATATAATATATATATATATATATTTAAGGGCGTATGTTTGGTAAAATAGGGCAAAAAGTGGTCAATACTTTAGTAGAGTTAAATATGTTATTACGTATAAAAACATATCTATCTATCTATATACATACATATATAATTAACATTGAATTAAATTTCATAGCTATATATATATATATATACATATATAAATATATATTGATCTTTATACATATTTATGTATTCATAAGCCTGTATATATATATATATATATATATATATATATATATATATATATATATTCATAACTTTATATAAATATATATATATATATATATCTTTATATATACGGATGGGTGTGTAGAGAGGAGTGCGAGTGTGTGTGTGTGTGTGTGTGTGTATGTATGTACGAGAGAGATAGAGAGAGATAGAGAAAGAAAGAAATTGAGAGTACGGGAGAACAGTGGCGGATGAAGAGGAAAATATCATGTACAAGTACATCCACGTAAACAAAACAACTAAGCTAAGGCAAAAAAATAAATAAATAAATAAAAATAAAAAATAAAAAAATAACACGAAAGAACGCGGTTAAATAATCTGTTCAAAATGCGCGCGCCTTTCCGCATTGTCTTGACCCCCGTAATCAATGATGGATCATCGCAGCCTGTTTGAAATGGCACATTTTACCGGCGCACGAGTCACTCGAACCGGCAGTCCCCATTCATCAACAGCCATTATTATCAAGCAAGAATAAAACAATAAGCATACACAAGGAGGAGGCGGAGGGGGTGGCGCGGCCCTTAAAACAAAGTCTAAATCGTCCCTTAATATCCGATAATGAAAAAAAAAAGGAGGTTTCAAAAGGCACACAAAATGGACGCAAATGAGGAACGGTATGAATCTGCAGATGCAATTACGAGTTCTTTTTTTTTTTTTTTCAAATTGAATAAAATGTTCTAGGATTTCACAATCAGTTTAAATTAAAATTTAACGCACAAGCAATGAGTTAAAGATGTCTAGGAAAGTGTATTGTTGAGTGTAATTTGAATTTCAATTTTGCATTTTCAATATATCTGCATATTTTTTGTATTAATCCAAAATTCTGATTTTTAGCATATGCTTTATTTTATGTAGTCATATTTCTCATTCAAACTCATCTAATATATAAAATGTTATAGCTTTGTCTGTCTTTCTTTCTCTCTGTCTGCTTTCTAATTTTAAAAATCTATTTTCTCCGAAACTAAAAGTCGCAGAACGGCACCATGGGCCTCACATGATTGTTTTTTACGGGCTGTACTTTTATAGGCCTTTGGCCGGATAAAATAGTTTTTAAGATGTCAAAAATGGGTCCAAATTGGAAACAAATCGTTATAAATTTTGTATATTTATCTTAGTTTATTTTTAATGAGTTCATATGCGTGTCAGTGGCGTTACACCATCTTTAAATGCTACAGTTTTGCTTTCGGTTTCGATTCAAGCTGGTGCCACACGATTACATTTCATGTTTTACTTTTGAAATCACGACTCCATAATAATATATACGAAAATTTGTCAAATTAAAATATCATATTTTAGCGTATTTTAAGCCCGGGCAAAGCGAGCGTTCCCAGAGCTACTTTTGAAGAAACAAGAAGATATTATCTCTATATTAATACGATAGCGCGTGTGTTATTTTTTGTGTCACGCTTATATCCGGGTCGGTTAATCATTATGTACTTCCATTTCTTATCATAAATAATTTTACCAAGAATTCTTCATAAGTTTTGGTTTCAGTTTCGATTATAACTGATGGCACTCCAGTAATCACTATTTTTTTTATAAACAATTATATCATGTACTTTCATAAGTTTTTGTTTCGATTAATGCTGAAGGAACTAAAGTTTTATATATATATATATATATATATATATATATATATATTATATATATATATATATATATATATATATATATATATATATATATATATATAACCCACTGATACATGTTTCATCAGAGTGGCTGGATGTAGCGAGATTAAAAATTGCGACTCCGTGATAGACAGCCTATGCCTCTCCCACTGAGCTATCTCGCAGGACTGCTAATATATCGCCAAACTGGTCTAAGGGAACATTTTTCCCAACTCGCATTCAGGTAAAAATGCGCTTCCATATAAATAATTGAATTCATTCAATAACTATTGCTAACAAAAACACACAAACAACATCTACGTAAAAATGCGTTAAGTTAGCAGTCCTGCGAGATAGTTCAGTGAGAGAGTCTTAGGCTTTTTATCCCGATTTCGAATTTCGCTAGATTCAGCCACCCTGATGAGTCGTAGACGACAAAACACGTGTCAGTGTATAATTATATTTTATAAATAATACATATGCCGTTCCCTATTTGGGGGTACCACACTGGTTAAAGGGAAAATTATTCCCAACTCGCATTTAGGTAAAAATGCGCTTCCATATAAATAATTGAATTCATTCAATAACTATCGCTAACAAATACAAACAACATCTATATATTTATATATACATTCGTGAGCAAAAAAACAAAAAAAAAACAAAAAAAAAACAGGCCACACAAATTTTATACATTTTATTGCACTAAAATCTATATTAAACACAGAACAATTGAACAAGGAAACTTAAACGAGACTAATAACACAGAACAAGACATTTACTTTAATAAATGCTTAGGATGGAATCGCATTCCCTTTTGATTTCTTTAAAATATTAATCCTTTTAGACATGCTCTCAACCAAAGTGGAACACTGTGATGAGGAGATTCTATTCCTTTTGCTTTGCACAGCTTCCCACAGTTTGTCATTGTTCTCAAAAGTTCTTCCGTCCAATACACGGGATATTATGTTGCAAATATTCTCGATTGAGTTTTAATTGGGGATTTGACCTGGCCAAAATATCACATCAATTGAATTATCAGAAAACTAGTTTTTGTGACATTAGCAGTGTGTGCAGGGGCATTATCGTGTTGAAAAATAACGTTCTGAAATATTCTCAGCTTCTGGGTGCTCCTGTTTCTAATATTCGACTGTATTCCTCTGCATTGCTTGTCTTCTCACATCTAATAAGTTCCCCAACCCCTGCTGCAGTAAAAGTTCCCCATACCATTATCTCTCCATTCCCGTGTTTAACTGTCGTTTTTATGCAACTTGGTGAAAATCTTTCTCCAGTTCTTCGATTGCACGATTCGGGAGCATTAATAACAAGACAAAATCTTGATTCATCTGACCAGAAAACATTCCTAAACCAGCCTTTATCTTTCTTGCCATAATACGAGAAAACTCTCTTGCTATCAGAGATGTTCTTTTTAGATAAAAATAGCTTCCTTACACACCTTTTAGAAGAAAACCCTATTTCTTTCATTCGTCTAGATATTGTAAAGCTAGCAAGAGAATTTCCAGCCCCTGTTTTGAATTCTTTGCTATGGTCAACATAAGTTTTCTTTCAATCCTTAAAACAGTTAATTTAAGCCTGTGGTCGTGTTTCAGAGTGGATGCTCTAGGACGACCAGATCCAGATTTCCCTTTTACAAAGCATTCGACTTCGAAACTTTGACCAATTCGCTTCACTACAGAAAGAGATGTTTTCACTTTTTCTTTTCTTAACATATAAAAAATCTGCTTGTAAGTCATTTTGAACTGCTTTAATCCTGCAATTCGGTTTTTTATATCCTCGCCAAGATGCGGTCTTACCATTTTTAGGATTAATTTTTCCACTTATTCTTATATGCTATAATAATAATGATCTGCAAAATAGAAATTTTCAGTTAAAATTAAATAAAAATTCATGGAAAAATATTTAAAAATCGATTTCTTCCTTCTTTCACTCTTGGCACATTTTTTTTTTTTTTTTTTTTTTGCTCATGAGTGAATATTCATTAGTTTTATTTCGGTTTAAATTCAAGCTAATGCATCCAAGTCATATATATATATATATATATATATATATATATATATATATATATATATATATATATATATATATATATATATATATATATATATATATATATATATTATTTATGTATTTATTTATTTTTAATAGCAACTGTATAATATATAAAAATCGATTGCACATTAATTCTATAATAATATATACGAAATCTGCAAGAATTTAAATATCTTATTTAAGCGTACTTCACGATCGGGCTTTGCCGGGCGATCGTGCAAGCTTAGATGAATACATTTTCAGTTTTAACAAAAAGTATTTTAATAATGAACTATTTTCTACAAATTCCTCGTACTGGAAAAGAATTATTGCCACAGTTGAGCTGGTGCCTACAAGATTGGTTGCTTCTTTTTAAACAGCGTCGAAATAAGAGTTTTCAATCTAAGAGGATCCACATAATTGATCAACCATTGTTTTTCTCAAATCATCGTAAATTTAGAATTAAACTGTCTTTAATACTTTTCAAATTATGTTTTAAAGAATTATCATTACTACCACATGCGTAGATGACCTTCCACCTCCTATCCCATTGCCACAATGCTGCATATGTACCTTTGTATAAGTACTTTAATTGAATGTGTTCTGAAAAACTCATAGTGCAACATAACGCGGACGCGCGTATGCAAATGCATGGGAAATTACGTCACCGGTAAAGAAAAAGACCATAAAAAGCATAAAGAGGACAGTAAAAAACACTAGCACGTAAGCGATGTGGGTGACGTCAATGAGCACGTTAAAGACGTGGATGACGTCGCAGTTGTAAAGAGAATTCACACGTGGTGGAAGAATGAGGAAATATATGTCGTTTTTACAACGGGAAAATAGCGAGTTGTAGTTCGTACCTTTTGTCTCTCTATATTGCGACTGAGCCTACAACGTGTGGGGTAACGTGTCAGAAGCATCGGTGACCTTTCGACATAAAAATACATCAGTAGAAATATGCAATACAACAAACCAAAACCAATTGTCTTTCAGAGTGCATGCTCTAGGACGACCAGATCCGGATTTCCCTTTTACCAAGCATTCGACTTCGAACCTTTGACCAATTCGCTTCACTAGAGAAAGTTCACGTTTTCTTTTCTTAACATATAAAAAAATTCTGCTTTTTTTTTTGACTGCTTTAATCCTGCAATTCGATCAACTAGTAGGGAAACAAATTAGATCAACTAGTATGGAAAATATAGTTGCCCAGGATTCCACGAGGATGAACGACTGTTTCACCCTCCCGTATTGTATTGTCATCGAATTTGATGAAATCGCCTAGTTTTCCATCTGCTCCACTTGTATTCCAATAAAACAAATGAGAAAAAAAAAACGAAATATTTTCTTCGTTGTGTCTTACTGTGGGATACGTTGCTAAAAGATTGCCTTCATATCTAGGTATTTTTTTACATAGGCATCACCACTTATCAAGACCAAGATGCCACTCGAGGATAAGAGCTAAAGAATGTATAGTAGAAATTTGACAATATAGTAACCGTTAGTAATGGAGATTCGGTAAATTTGTTAACTTACATGGAACGGCTCATCAAAAACTTGTTTACGTTAGACTTGAAGACAACCATATTCTAGTCAGCTGGAAAGCAGGAAAACGGAAGACAATTCCATAAGCGTGCAGTTCTAAGAAAGAAGTTTTGCTCATGTAATCTACGCTTAGGTTTAGGCACAGATAGAGAGTGGGGGGAAATGGGGATAGGGTTTTCTGCTAGACGGGTGTTTCTTGTGAAAGTTTGGCGAGAAGGACCATAGAATGGAGCTCAGCCGAGCACCTGCCATGAAAATAACGATAAATCAAAGACAAACTCGAAACATCTCTTCTGTGAGAAAGAGGTTACAGGGAAGAGAAAAGGACATCCCCCATAAGGCTACGAAGTCTATTTTGAACTCTATCAAGGCACGATATGTCTTTTCTAGTAGCTCCTGTCCAGATGTGGCAACAGTACTCCATCCTTGGACGTACCTGGCTCTTATATAGAAAGAGAATTGCATTAGCAGTGAGATATCTAATGGATCGATAAAAGGATCCCACCATTTTTCCAGCGGCCTCAGCACCGGATTTAATGTATGTGTTCCATTTAGGAAGTTACCGCTTAGAGAACTTTTGCCTTGACAGAGTACAGATTAACTTCAACATTTCGTAGCAAACAACCTCGTCTGTTTACTAGAGGCCCTTTCTAACAAAAGAGACGTTGATAGTCTTTCTCTACTCTGTCACTATTTTGTTCGACTCAGCTTTAATCTTTGTTTCTCTACATTTCCTAATAATTGAAATAATTATTCGTGAAACCATAAGAAAAATCCAGAATCGAATTATGAATAGTGTACCGGGAACAAGCTCGGAGTGACTTAGTCCAAAATGAATTGTAGTTTACAATGCGTTATATATATATATATATATATATATATATATATATATATATATGTGTGTGTGTGTGTGTGTGTGTGTGTGTGTGTGTGGGTGTGTGTGTAAAATGGCTTGGATTAAAATTTAAAATGCATACGTCAAATATTGTTCGACTGTGCTCTAAACAGAAACATTCATTTCAAATGCGCCCCGGTCATATCAAAGAACTTACTATTGATTTTATATGCCAGGTCTTTCTACTTTTGAGGTGATAGTGGCTTGAATTAAAGTTGGAATGCAAAAGTCAAGTATCATCGTTGAATTAGGCTTTAAACAGAGACATTAATTTTGAACGCGCCACTGTCATATAACGGATCGTTCTGTTGATTTTACACGTGGGGCCTTTCGTGTTGCGCCGTAATAGAACTTTTCAAATGCACTTGGGTTGTATAAAACATTAACTTTATTTAAAATCGCATGTTCCTTCTCTCATCAGAGTTTTTTGATTATCGATTCTCGCTAATTATCGAAGAGATTCAGATACAAACTTATCTTAGAATACTGCCAGGCAGATGAATACCTTTGAGTGAAAATTAAATGAAAAATGGAGCAGATGTTTAGGAATCCAAAGTGAACGAACTCACGCACACAAAGTTCTGTTTATATAATAGCAGAGATTACTAAAGAAGTCGGATAAAAAAAATTGTTTTACTGCACTAAACAATATGCGAATATACTTTCTGGCTTAATGACGCAATAAAACAACGACGAATCATTGAAAGAAAATGATTAGCTAGATCTGTTGTTAATGAAAATACAGAACACAAATATATATATATATATATATATATATATATATATATATATATATATATATATATATATATATATAAGTGAACGTGCCTGTGTGTCGTGTGCCTGTGTGTGTCTGTGTAGATTTCCCTACGGAATAAATCTGCCAATTTTTAGTCTACAGACTCGAAATTTGATATACCGTGTACTGAGATTTGGGAAAATCTATGTGATCGGTTTTTGGTCAGAACTTTGGCTGATAAGGGGTGGAAGTTCAATGATTTGACCTTTGAGAACTCTGCCAAACCCTTCCGAACATTTTGGGTCTAAACACTTGAAATTTTAGATGTAGATTCCTCGGGCATGGATCTAACTTAATAACTTGATGTGAACCAAAAAACAATAAATGTTAAGGGGTCATAATAGGGGTCAACATTTTAAAAATTGACAGTTTTTTTTGTTTTGTTTTGTTTGTTTTGTTTGCATACACCTCCAAATACCCGAGCAACGTCGGGCACCGATGCAAGTGATATATAAATACAAACAGGAAAAAGTCTTTAAATCTACGTATAGAAACCAAGCACAATATAATTATTGAGAATGTAAAACAATTTACCCGATAACACATCGTGGAAACAGCTGCAACTGTTGGCCGCATCGAATTAATTGTGAACTAGATCAGAAGGAAACAAATATTTCTAAAAAACAACTGGAAAAAAAGCACAAGGTTAACAAACATATCTGTCATACCTTAACAAGAAGTATTACAGACGTAAACGATTTATGCTAAGACTTAACTTGTAATGAGATTAAACACAAGAAACATTACTTCTGATCTGAAATGGAACACGTATATAAAATGTGTTGCCAACGTCGTTGCGAACAATGGCGGTATCCCTCTACCGTGCAATTAGATATATCACTGCTGATGCAATTATATATCTATATAAAAGCTAGATACGTCCAATGATGGGGCACTGTTGCCATATATGGACAGGAGCTGCTAGAAATACCTTATTCTACCTTGACACAGTTAAAAATAGATTCGTAGCCTTGTGGGTGATGTCCTTTTCTCTTCCTTGCGATCTCTTTCCCACAGAAGAGACGTCGTGAACCTGTCTCTGCTTTATCGTTATTTTCATTGCAAGTGCTCGTCTGAGCTCCAATCTATGGTCCCCTCTCGTCAAACTTTCACGAAAAACACTCATCCAGCTGGAACCGTTGTCAATAATTTTACCCACTCTTTATCTGCGCCTAAACTTAAACGTAGAGTCCATGAGCAAAGCTTCTTTTTTAGAACTGCACGCCTGTGGCACTCTCTTCTGTTTGCCTGCTTTCCAGCTGACTACAATCTGGTTGTCCTCACTTCCAACTTAAGAAATTCTTGATGAATCCTCCACTTAAGTAGTTCCAATACTAATGATTACTATATTTTCCTATCGACTACTGTACACTGAATAACCCTTATCCTCGAATGACCTCCGAGCCTTGATAATTGTTGACTCCTATGTAAAGAAAAATCGCCAAGAGATGATTAACCATAATCGGTAATGTCACTAAATTTAAGATTGAATTGATTGCCAAACGCGTCAAAATTGAAAACTTGAAACACAAAAATATCTATATCTACTCTACTATTATATAAACGTGAATTTGTATGCGCGTGTGGGTGTTCCTTCCTCATAGGTTCCGAAACGGTTGACACTATATTTTTCAAATTTCACAAAGACCTAATTTATCTATGTCTGACAGTGTTTTTAAATATGTTTTGTACAGAAATCCATCCGATAAGTATCGACAATCGAAACAATCTTATCTTCAAATAATTATTGTCTCATAGATAAAAAAAAAATTATAAGTAAATATTTTGTGTTTCACGGGCAAGGGAGATAATAAAATCTTAGCAAATTATTTCTTTAAAGGAAAAGTTGAAGTATTGACATCTGGAAATATAGCTGAGTGGTACAGCATTGGATTACAGATCGAACGATCTCTGTTTAAGCCCGGGTGTACCTCACCAATTTATTTTAAGTTTTTTTTTATTAATGAGTTTAGTTTACGATAAAAGAAAGGCACCGTTTAAAATCACCGCAAATCATTTTTTCCTTTGTATATTTAAAAATTAAACAGTAATCAGATGTGACTTTTACAAGCATTCATTTTCAAAGCTTAATATCAGCTGACATAATATTGTAAACAAACACAGACGGAATTTGATTAATGATATTGTCACTGTTATTATTTTTTATTTATTTTGCGAATTAGTCCATAGAGTAAATCACTCTTCGTATTATATAATATTCAATAGAATATTGATTCTATAATAATACATACGAAATCTAGATAAATGAAAATATCATGTTTAAGCGTATTGTAATACGGGGCAACGCTGGGCGACCAGCTAGTAAAACTAAAGCTACACTTTGAGAAACACCTATAAAAATATTTTATTTACAAACACTATAGTCTAATCAGAAAACAGTAAAGTAAACCAACATCAAAGATATTTCTCGTTTCGTTTTCCGTTTCGAATCACGACGTTTTCCTTTTTTCAATCAACAATGTTACAGCGTTTTGCTTTTACATGGAGCTAAAGGACTGCTAAGTATAGATAAATTGCAAAGTGTATATTTCACAACAAACAAAGGTAACAAAGAATTATATAAATTTATACTTTATTCGTATTATCTGAATTCTCTCGGACTGCTGTTCTCATCTTCAATGTTGTTTTCACACGTTTAAATTGATGGATTTGCCGATCTTCTTCAGCATTATATTGTCTAATTCTGGAAGATCTGTGTCCGACTCGGAACTCCTTAGAGTTCCTGTTGAAGCTCGACTCAACACATGCAAATACATAACTACAACACAAAAGTAAAAGAGAACAAATATATTGAGAGCAAGAAAGTATATACATTATTTACATAGAGTCCATTGATATAGTCATGAGGAGACCGTCTCTTGAAAAGGTCTCAGCTGGCTTCTTGTCGACTCTCGATCTCGTTGTCTCTCTGAGTCTCTCGTTGGGTCTCCAGTTGGGATCTGCCGTCTTTACGGGGCCACCCATACTTATATTGCTGAAACTCCACGTATGCTAATTAGGTGGATCCTACCATAACAGATCCTGAGTTCGACAAGATACATCAGGAGAGGTTATGTCGACCAAAAAATAGCGAAAATACCAATTAAGATTAAAACAGTCGTAATAAAAATAGAAGTAATACGAATAATCAACTAAAAAAGATCGTAATTACCATTATACGACTGCTTACTGTGATTATTAAAAAATACATCAAAAGTATTTATAAATATGCTGCGTTACTTAAGGATTGTAGTACTCGATGATTTCTAGAATCGGGTAATATTTAAAGTAGGGCCCCCGTGGAAGAAACAAACAACCATGTTAAAAACTGTGCTATGAATCTGACAGTTGTCCAACAAAATATTATAGAGCAAGACAAATTCTATTTTTCACATACCCCCACATTGTTGTTTACAATTATTTGATATCTCAATCAAGATAGAAGCAAAAGGTATTGAAATTGCTCCTTTACTGCTTGCGTCCAATAAAATAACAGACATAATGTTAGCCGTATGACGGTGCATAGAGTTTCATGCCGTATAGCCAATGGATAAACCCTTAAAGATAGCCCCCGCAAAGGAAGGCCCCCGAGTTGTGAAGACTGAGATAATCAAAAAGGCGTTCGAGAACAATCAAGCCCTCGGTAATATGAAAGGAAACTCAGCGTCCACTGTCAGGGGGGTTGTGAAACAAGAATGTGGAAATAGATTGAAAACGATACAAAAAAAAAGTCTGTTGACGGTTGGAATAAAAAAATAGCACCTTGAACGGTATAAAAAAGGTTCTCACCAATATCAAAAGACATGGACACCGAATCATCATTTTTTCGGACGATAAAAACTTCACCGTTGATCCTGCCGTGAATAAAAAAGATAACAGAATAGTGCCCTTCGGTCAAGATGTATTTGAAGTGCGTAATGTCTCCACAACAAAACACTCCGTGTCAGTTATGATGTTTGGAAGTGTTTCTTCAAATGAGGAGAAGATGCATCCAGTGTGATGCCTCACTGGATACCGGCTTACCACTTGTGACTATAAACATGTCTTCGAAACAAAGCTACTTCCTTGGATCAAGAAGGTCGTCAAACAGTCCGATTATGTCTTCCAACAAGATGGCAAACCATCGTACACCGCAAAAATCGTTGAGGACTACTTGAAGGACAACATCAACATTTAGTCGAAGGATTTTTGCTCCTAGCAATTACCAGACTTGAAACTGTTGGACTCCGGAATCTGGAGGCATGTTGCGAGCCAGGCGTGCAAGTGTGGTCTCAGTAACGTAGAAGACTTAAAGGCTGTGGTGAACCGCATGTGGTCGCCAATGACCAAGATCCGTAAAGTTTGTCAGCAGTTCAGACCACGGCTGAGCGGTGTCATTAATGCTGATGGAGTCGGTATTGAGTAAACATACTGTCTAAAGATTATATTACACATATCTAATGATTTCTGTTTTCTTTACCATATAAAAAGTAAATCAATACAACTTGAACCAAAAATACAAAAGTGTATATATATATATATATATATATATATATATATATATATATATATATATATATATATACATTTTGTTGCAATTTAAAAACATTATCTTTAATTTAGCAATGAATGATATAGATATAAAATTTTCAATGTTTTTTTTAAGTGAACAGAATGTACATTACATAAAATAAATCCAAGGTAATTTTTTTCATTCAAGTTAAATTAAATTTTTATACCTTAATTTGTAAAATTTATAAAAGTGCATTTTGAAGATAAATAAATTTCAAATTTAATCTTTTACTTTTATTTTTAAAGCCTATAGTAAAAACATTTTGTTTAACAATTTTCATGCCTTGGGTGAAATGTTTTTCTAACTTGTATATATATATATATATATATATATATATATATATATATATATATATATATATATATATATATATATATTTATATATATAATTATTTTTTACTATATTAATTAAATACCTACAGACACTAGTGTTTCATCCTTTCAAGAATCTTCAGTGCAGGGTCTCACGATTGATACCAGTCGAGCGATTTGAGCCCAGCAACAAGAGACATCTCTGGCTCGATTAGCGAAGACCTAATCTATTCGGCTACCATTAACCGCGTGAAATAACATTGAATTTTTAAACATTTTAATTTTAAATGTTCATTAACCCCAGTCAGACAGTGATCTAATAATTATACGATGACCTGTGCATAATATATAATATAATATTAATAATAATAATAATAATAATAATATATATATATATATATATATATATATATATATATATATATATATATATATATATATATATATATATATATGAAAACAAACGAAGTTATATGGTCATCAACATTTAGTCTTTATTTCAATACTCCTTCAGGATAATTAAATTGAAAAAAAAAATACTAGTACAATATCTGAAAGCATTCTATTTGGAAAATGGTATCTTTGTTCTATTTCAGAACGAAAAAGCCGTTAGCATTTCAAAATGTGTATAGCGGTCGAGTGCGTGAGATATTTTTTCTTAACCTGACTCACCCCACAAGCCCATCCACATTTAAAAATGCCAACATGTTTTTTTCGTTTGAAAATAGGACAAAGAAATCTTTTTCATAACAAGCATATTTACAAATGTTATTATTATAACTATTACCATTGCTATTACTACTCTGCTATGTTTTTTATTGTTATTGTTTGCTTAAACTATTACTATTATGATTGTGAGAACTATTAATAATAATATTTTTACTGTTCGAAACGTTTATTTCAGTTTCTTATTATTTATTATACATATTGAATTAATTGTGTCTTTTTCTGCCGTGGGAAATGAACGCTAATACGCTGCAAAAGTTTTTGAAATTTGAATTAAAAATATAAAATATACAACATTTTTCTTCCACAAACGGAAACATGGTACATGTGAATTCTTTCGAACATTTTTTGCCAGAAATGAACGCTGTCCAAAATTTTTGCCAGAAATGAACGCTGTCAAAATTTTTTGCCAGAAATGAACGCTGTCCAAAATACAAATTTCCAGGGTTTTTTTTCAACCTCTTTCATTTTCATTTCGATATATTTTTTTGTGAACAAGATCGGAGGACTGGTAGAAATATAAAAAAAATAAATTATTAAATAATAAATAAAGGAACACAAAGAAACAACAGCATCGTTTTAATGCTTCATAAAACACTGATAACCTTGAAATTACTATTCTAGAAACATACGTTGACTTTTTAAGATTACATATATATATGTGTATATATATATATATATATATATATATATATATATGGTTTTAAAAAATATAATTATCCACTGACACGAGTTTTGTCGTCTACGACTCATCAGATTGGCTGAATCTAGCGAGATTCGAAACGGAATCCCTGCGGTAATGAGCCTAAACTCATCCCGCTCGACTGTCTGGATGCATCGCGATTTATTTAGATGTTGTTTGTTTTTGTTTTTGCGATACATTTTTGAATGAATTCTATTATTTACGAAAGTGCATTTTTACCTAAATGCGAGTTGGGAATAATTTCTGCGATTTATTTACATGTTATTTGTTTTTGCGATACATCAAGACAGTCGAGCGGGATGGACCCGATTTCGAATTTCGCTAGATTCAGCCACTCTAATGAGTCGTAGACGACGAAACACGTGCCAGTGGATAATCATATTTTAAAAACAATATGTATGCCGCTCCCCATGTGGGGGTACCAAGTTGGTTAAAGGGAAAATTATTCCCAGCTCGCAATTAGGTAAAAATGCATTTTCGCAAATAATTGAATTCGTTCAAAACGTATCATAAAAACAAATAACATATATATATATATATATATATATATATATATATATATATATAGTCTTTGAAGTTTTTAACATTTGAAAACACACAAAAAATTATTTTTATCATTCATTAAAAAAACATCTAGTCAGTAAGTCATTTAATCACCTGCAATCACTGCATCAACTCTCAAATTTACTATAATACCAATTTTTATATTTTTTAAGGGATCATCAGTTGTTTACCATGAAACACTGTTTCGGGGATTTAAAAACAAAACAGTGTATTACATCATGGCTCCCCAGCAGTGTTGATCAAACACCACCACCCTTAATCTTAGGAAGAAGACAAGTTACAAAAAATTTTTTCCCCAATTTCCTATTCTTAATTGTAATTACTAACCTTTTCATAGTATAAAAATGAATTTCTTACCTGTGCGATTCATCAATTTCCACATTTAAAATGGATTATATTTATTTGCTGTCCACTCAGCAAAATGTGGCACAAGGCCGGAAAGTGGTAACCCAGCAGGCTCCCCTAAAGGAGGGGCACTCCTGCAATTTTAAAAATTGCCTGAGTAACCCCGTCGGCATTCCCCGGCCGGGGCGCCTCAGGCAGCAAGCAATAAACTTGCCCCACCGGAAAGCCCAGTGGCAAGGCCTGGGAGGGTGGACCTCCTAGGTATTACCCAGGCGGTGTACCTCAGTCCAACAGGTGCTGGGCCGGTCTCCGGCCCCTCACCTGTTGGGCTGAGTGTCAAGTGACGGATCCTTGACTGGTACTATCCATTTAAAATGGATTATATTTATTTGCTGTCCACTCAGCAAAATGTGGCACAAGGCCGGAAAGTGGTAACCTAGCAGGCTCCCCTAAAGGAGGGGCACTCCTGCAATTTTAAAAATTGCCCGAGTAACCCCGTCGGCATTCCCCGGTCGGGGCGCCTCAGGCAGCAAGCAATAAACTTGCCCCACCGGAAAGCCCAGTGGCAAGGCCTGGGAGGGTGGACCTCCTAGGTATTACCCAGGCGGTGTACCTCAGTCCAACAGGTGCTGGGCCGGTCCCCGGCCCCTCACCTGTTGGGCTGAGTGTCAAGTGACGAATCCTTGACTGGTACTATCCATTTAAAATGGATACATTTTTTAATTTTTTAATTTATCAGTCTTGTATTTATAAGATTTGGATTAATCCATTTAACTACTTATCACCCCCACTATAGTTAGTAGTTTGTATATTTACATTCTTATTTATTTAAAATTAGATATATAAAGGTTAAAAATATTTTATTTTTACATATATACATTTTTTTTTTTTTTTAACTATATAAATTTATTATATGTAATTATAAATACATTTATACATTGCTAATATAGTTTTGGATTTCCTTTATCAATATAATCTGTTTTATCTTAAACGATTCAAAAGCATCAGGATAACGAACAAATGCTTTATTTAACTGTTTAAATATTTTATTTTTATCTCCACCTTGTTTTATCATCCTTATTACTAAGCTAGAAACTGGTGGTATAAAATCTGTTAATTTTAGAGTAACGCGAGCTATTCTCAAAAACTCTGACATAATGGTTCCATAAAACACAAAAAAAAAATATATACATATATATATATGAAAATGCATATAAAGAATACGAAAAGTATAAAAGGTCATAACTTTTCTTTATTTGTGTTCTATTGGGGACTTGCAAAAATATAAAATAATATGAAAAAAAAAAAATTACAACTTTTTTTACAAATACTTATTTGTCGACCGAATCTTTCAGTCTTCATCAGTGTAGTGAAAGTGATGACACGGGGAAAAAGAGAAAGGAAGAGAAATGAGAAAGAGGAGAAGGAGGTGGATGAGGTATAATCAATAAGAAGGTGCCACGTCAGTCTTACGTACATATGGATATAATACGCACATACACACAGTACATATATACGTATGAAATATTTATTTAAAATTAAACAGTAAATAAACATAAACAAACGTGCCTATAACTGTCCAATATTTTGAGTTCCAACGAAAGTATTTATCCGAAGAGAGAAGAAGAATTCAAAGGATATGAGACTTTATGAGAAGAGACGCTATGAATTCATTTGTAAATCAACGGCCATTGTTGTATATGTTATTTTTATTTTATTAAAATGTGTTGTATATTTTATTTTGAAATTAAGTTTAGCAACGTATCCGTGTTCATTTTCCACGGCAGAAATAATATATATATATATATATATATATATATATATATATATATATATATATATATATATATATATATATAGATAGATAGATAGATAGATAGATAGATAGATATAAACATGTGAGCGCGCACTACTCCTCCGAATATGCACTCATATCTGGCTAATGACCGAAGTCATTATTGATTTACTTGTCCTTAATAAAAAGGTTTGTGTACTATTTCTCTCTTAATTTATATTCATCTCTTTTGAATAGACATGTGCCCTTGCGATTTCAAAATAGCATCGTACACACACACACACACATATATATACACACATATATATACATGCATAGACATATGCAAATTGTTGTATAAAAGAAAAATAGACATATCTATTGACATTTTCGTATAATATATATAAATATATATGCAGTCACACATATATCTATCTCTTCATATATATATATATATATATATAAATATATATATATATATATATATATATATATATATATACACGAAGGTACGTATCCGAAAATGTTCCTTGATATGTACACATACATGTTAGTAGTTAAACACATGTCTGTTATCGCTAGGTGCGCCATGAGACGACGCGTGTTTCCGAGAATAAGACATAAATCATTGGAGGCCATAGATCGTGCAATGCGTGTGAAGAATTGCTCAAATAGGTAAAGTTAAACATAACATTGTGACTTAAAAGATATGGGCAGGTATGAAAGTAAATTTATTGTAACCCAACAAAACGTCACCATTAATAAAGATGGAATAAAAAAGAAAGGAAAAGGTTGATATAAAAATGTACAGACAACAAAAGAATGGAGAAAAGTTAAGCGGAAAACGGGGGAAAAAAAAAATGTTGCCAAGAGCAAGAAAGAGGCCGGCCAGACTTAAAGGAACAAATGTTAATACTTCCGATATTTGCATCCACACACGCACACACGCACACACACACACATACACACATACACACACATGGAGGGACACAAACATACACACACATATATATATATATATATTTATATATATATGTATGTATATATATAGTAATGTGATTGATAATTTAAAATTCAAATTAGCATTAAAAATTAAAAATCTGTTTCATGAGAAGGAACAACAACAAACTTAATAATTTGTACGATCGTTTCGGAAATGATGCCACAGACCACAGACAATACTTTTGACATATAGTTTTTTTAAACAAAGTCTCCTCATGAGCAAAAGCATTGGGTGTTTTTTTTTTAATATATGTAAAAGACACCATAAATAAACCTAGCAATTTTTAAATAGGGCAGATGTATCTTTTAATTTTTCGGCTTTTGAAAACCGTAATTATCGTTAAAGCATTCATTTGGATGTTGATTGTAGCTTATAAATGTACTGAGGTTTCAAAAAGAACGCCAATCGAACATTTTTTAGCGGTTAGAATATATATCTTATGAATTTTCCTAATATATATCATTGCCTATACTCATTTTATAAATTTTTATCCTTTATGTTTATTGCACGCATAGTATGCTCTAATATGCGTTTTTAAATCTCTCTAATATTTTGCCATTTAATTAATATCTTTTCCTTAATGATGAATTAGCTCACAACCTTTGTTTACTAATTTTGGGAGCTTTTCATGTTTTCATAATGTATTCTTATTATTTATCACGTCTGATATTCTCATATCCTATTTACACTATTCTATGTTCCATTATATCATATTCTACACGGTGAAACGATGAAGTTGTCGCCCTAAAACAAAAAACAACACTACCGCTTTATTTTAAAACATTCATTGAAATAATCAATTCAGGTGAATTGATTATGTGTAGAGCTGGCATCTATTCAATTTATTCACGTTTAGCAACAATGACTGTCTCGATACGAGTCCAGAACTAAAAGCATTTTTTTTTACACAGTGATCACCACTTATCAAGTCCCGGAAGCCACTCAAGGATAAGGGTTATTGCAAGTACATTACGTTAGTGTAGAGATTTGATGAAGTGTTAACTTAAGGGGGCGGTTCATTAGGAATTTGTTAACAGTGGACTTGAAGACATCCAAGTTGTAGTCCGGTGGGAAGCAGGCAGACGGAACAGAGTTCTACAGGCGTGCAGTTCTAAGAAAGAAACTTTGTTCATGGAATCCACGTTTTGATTTAGGCACAGATAAATAGTGGGGGAAATTTTTCACAGTGGATTCCGCTAGACGGGTGTTTTTCGTGAAAGATTGGCGAGGGGGGACCAGAGATTGGAGTTCAGTCGAGCACTTGCCATGTAAATAACGATAAAACGAGGATAGGCTCGCAACGTCTCTTCTGTGGGAGAGAGGTTGCAGGGTAGAGAAAAGGGCATCCCCCACTAAGCCACGAAGGCAGGATAGGCTGTTTTTAGCAGCTCCTGCCCAGATATGACTTTTCCACAAGCGCCGGCAGGAGCTCGGCAGATACTCGGCGGATGGCGGCGATCGGGCTGGTTCGGTGATGTGGGAGGTAATTTTGGTGATGTTCTCGACGTATGATCAAGCGAAGTAGTCCGGCGGGTTCAGGTTTGAGTAGGAGGAGGCAGTGAGAGAAGCGTGCAATGTCGTAACACTCCTTTTGAAGTCAATCACCTGTCTCTTTGGAATTTTCGCAGGCGCCGAGACCTGAGGCTACACTGAAAGTCCAGGTACACTTTAGTGGTGACTTTCAAATCGTCTTCGAAGATGTGATGTTGCATGATGCCGACCTCAACTGAAAGCAATATATATTACAAATATACATATATATTTGAAAATATATATTACAAACATGCGTATATATATAAAATCTTCTTTGTTTTTTTTTTCTGGCTAAATACAGACCAATTAACATGAAAATAAAGGTTAGCTAACCAGGTTTCGTTCATTACTCAACAGAACAAAATCGAGGAAAATATGATTAAAATAAAAAAAAATAGTCATTTTTCGGGAGTGCTAAAAACGAATATCACAGTTAAATTTGTTTTATGATATGAAGAAATTACTAGATGACCAGAAAGTGGGAGCTCAGTTTACCTTAAATTTATATAGGAAAGTGACCCCCCACTTATTGAAAAAGAAATTTCTTCATATTATGAAAACTACTTATCTGCCTCAAATTTACACGTAATATTCGTTTTCAGCCCCACGGAAAACCATTAAAAGTCGTCATTTTAAAGTTTTTTTTGGTGGGGGGAGTTGGAAAGAAACTTGACATTGATCAAAAAATGAAGACCTGTTTCTTTGTGGCCTAATACGTTTAAGCAGTCTTTATAAATATTATGAAAGAAGACATTTTGAAAAAAAAATAACATTTTAGCGTGGGGGATAACTTTTCTATATAAATTTAACGTAAAATGAGCACCCACCTTTTGGCCACATAGCGTTCAACCAGACATGAAATCTCTAGCATTTTTTCAAGTTTGACGATCGAGGTGGGGATAAAACATGACAAATACAAAACCTTTTAGTTGTTTTGTGGTGGGTGGGGGCAGGAATTACATCTGAAACATAAAATAACGGTAAATTTAATTAATTTTTATGAAACCATTCTGTACTTTCACCTAAGAATTTTATAAACAGAACGAAATTCATTTTTTTTTGGGGGGGGTAGAAATATAAAACGACGAAAAATGTCATTTAATTGTTTTTGGAATTAATTTTGGTAGATCTTTTTTCTTTCTTTTTTTTTTGCGATCGCACGGGCATTCGCTGCTATTTTCATTGAAGCAAAAGTTGTAATGATTTATTTTTAATGATCTTTTCTTTGCAGAGGCGTCTTTTCAGTGCTCAATATCCGGAGAATAGTTTCTTCTCTTTGTAGCCCTTCTGCTGAAATATTTGGTGAAGAGGGTATCACGCACTTCTTTTTTAGGGCGAATACATTTACATGTTTTCATCCGTTCTTTTATTTTTGTTGTGGGGAGTATCCACGTTAGCCCCGATGAAAATAATTAGTATACAGGTGTGTTCCAAACAGAATTTCATGCCAACCCAGGCACCGCTGGTACCCATGCTGGTATATATATATATATATATATACTCTAGTTATTTTAATAACTAAAGACACTAGTGCTTCATTTTTTTGAAAATCATAAGAGTATGCAGTCACGATTATTTCTGGTGGAGGGATCTGAACCTAGCCACGAAGCTATCTTTTACTCCATAAGCAAGGATCATGACCCTAGGTCGGCGTAAACTGCGGACTATATCTTTTAATAATGATTTAATCCATTATTTATAAATCAAAATCGGTTTTATATTTTTAAACTTAAAGTTGAGTTAAAGCAAATGATTAAGTTTCTTTCCAAAGGATCAAGCTTTAAAGTCTGTGGAGATGTCAGATTTTGTTGTTTTTTTAAAGAAAAGAAAATGCAAATGTCGTTTTCTTTTCGTGTTTGTGTAATGGCAAGAAAGTTCTTCAATTAAGAAGAAAAACTCTCATTTTTTTTTTTTTTTTTTACTGACGGACACTATCTCTTGCAAAAAAAAAAAAAAAAAATATGTGACCGTTTCCTTTGACACCGAAAACATGGCGTTGCCTACTGATTTCGAATTAGATTCGGGTTTATAACCGACACGTCGCTCTAAGCCGTTGAAAACATTAGATGTGTCAGCAATCAGGGCAATGAATGAGGACGGCGTTCCCTTCCTTGGGGCATTTGTGAATTTCGTTCCAAGAAGATCAATAGGGTCGACCCCCGCCTCCGTATCACTTTCATGAATTTTATCACCCCAGCCATCATTTTCTTTGAATACCCTCTTCAACGTATCTAATGTCCTTTTTTTTTCAATGGCTTTTAATGCGTATTCTTTCCACTTCTTTCTGCTTTGGCATGTATCAGTATGCGCATTCTTTTAGATTCTGAACGAAGGAATCTTATATTCTTGCTATTTTCTCCCGCTTTCTTTGATATCAGTCGAACTGGGAAATGGTTAACATTAAACATTGTTTCCATGTTATTTTCATTAAGCAGTAGACTTCCTGCCACCCCATTGCGTCGATATATATATATATATATATATATATATATATATATATATATATATATATATATATATATATATATATATATTAGGGTGAAAAGAAAGATCTTGCAGAATTTGGAATTTTGATTTCAAATGATGCATCTTCAAATAAGTTTTCGTTTTAATCCCTTTACTCTATACAGCATATTAAAGAGCGTGTTTCCATCCATATAATCGTGTAGATTACAATCGTTTCGCAGCAAAATCCAACCCCTGCACCGTAGAAATCCTTAGATGTAAGCAAGCTTTCTACTCCATCGGTTTCTTCACAAGAACTGCCAGACTTTGAAATTCCCTTCCGGGTTCTTGCTTCTCTGGCTGTACTGACATGAAGAAGTTCAATTATAATTCAAAAGACATCTTTCTGTTCAACTCCCTACATAGTAGCTTGCAAAATTATGTCTCAGATAGTACCCCCTCCCTCTGCAACAAAGTGGCACTGCGCCTTGTTCGAGTAAAAATGCAATAAATAAATAAATAAATTAGCACAATTCTCATATTTCAATTCCAGCTAGGCCGAAAATCTGCTGAAACAGCTCGCGACACAAACGAAACATTTGGCCCAAGAACTACAACTTAACGCACAACACAATGGTGGTTTAAGAAATTTCTTGGCAGTTACGACAGTCTTGAAGTAGATTAGAGTAGTGCTCAGAGATCGGATATTGTCAGCGATTAATTAAGAGCCTTACTCGAAGCCAATCCACACACGGTTATTGGAGAACTTGTTCCTGTATTAGACGTAACGCATAGGGCGATTTCCAATCACTTGAGAGAGATCGGAAAGACAACAAACTTTATAAATAGGTGCCTACGAATTAAACGACAACCAAAGAAACGCCGTTATGAAATGTTATCTTCTCTTTTTTTACGCAAAAAACAAAACAAAAACAAAAACAAAACAAAAAACGACGCATTTCGATCGGATTGTGACTTGCGAGTAAAAGTTGGTTCTTTACGACAACCGCAGACGCTTAACTCAGTGTTTGGACGCCAACGAAGCTCCACGGCACATTTGAAGCCTAAGTTGCACCAAAAGAACTTCATGCCGACTGTTTGGTGGTCTCCAACCGGTCTAATCCCTTACTGTTTTTTTAATGGAAGAAATTAAAGAAATAGATATTAGTAAACGGATATAAACATGAGTTATTATAATTATTATTATTATTATAATTATTATTATTATTATTGTTGTTGTTATTGCTGTTGCTGCTGTTGTTGTTGTTGTTGTTGTTGTTGTTGTTGTTGTTGTTGTTTGGGAGTTCACATTTATGAAGGACCAGAGTCCATCTTCTATAATATAAATCTCACCTGTCTGTTTAAATGCATGCATGTATGTATGTATGTAGCCACCGCCAAAACTGGGGGGGGGGCAGGTCAGTACTTTTTGACGGACCGTCTTTTTAAAAATCTACCAAAAATCAGGTAATTATCCGATCAATACGAAATTTTCAGCGATTATTAGGAGAAGAATGAACTTTATAACAGTGTACTTATTTTTCATAAACGATATTTATATATATATTTTTTTTTGCTTACAACCCCCCCCTTGTTTTGAAGTGGGAACAAATATGCTTAAAATAATCATCTGAAACTGAACAAAACATATTGTGTTGTTGTAAGGGACAGAATTATAGATTAAAAAAAAAAATTGTTTGCATACCTTATTTTGACGTCTGAATATCAGAACTTCGATTGTGTTTAATTATCCCGCTTTTGAGTTTTGAAGTGTGAAATTCGGTGAATATGTTAAGTAAAATAATTAATTTAAGTTAAGCAAAACAAAAAAAAATTTTTTTTAATATTTATACGAAAAAAGCTATTTTAAAATTTTTGATAAATAAATTAACAATTTTTTTTAAGCGAGCCGAATAATGCATGACCATTATTAAACAGGGCATGCTTTGAATAATCGATACAAAAAAAAATTCGATAAATATTGTGCCCTTTGTGTTAAAAATAGCATCATTTTTTTCGATCTTGTTTGAAAACGTTTGCCGCCTTTCGACTACGGTGGACCAAACGCGCTGAAATAATTCATTTTTATTCTGCTTTAAATTGCCCCCCCCCATTTTGGGGGAGCCTGGCCCCCACACATATACACATTAAAAACCAAACTCATACAAATGGTCACCCATCTGGTACTGGCCAGCCTCAGCTTAATAATACATTGAAATTTTCGTCACTGAAAAATAAGTTTTTTTGACCTGTTTGGTCTTCCATAGTTTTCTTATCACCAAAAGAAAACGTAAACAGAGTCGATCTGAACTCTACGTCGATGCGAAATATTTGGTTACCTATATGAATAAGTGGAATTATTTGAAATTCAGGTACTTATATTATAATATTTTTGCATATTCTCTTAGAAAATCGTCCTAAATCTTAGTTAGACAATAAATAAATAAATTAATTATTTCAAAAACCCTTTTTTTTTAATATTTAAGTACGTTTTTTGTGCAAGACAAAAAATGTCAATTGTTAACTTTTGGGGAAAATTTAACATTTAAAATTTAATTAAAAATAGTAGAAAAAGTTTTACATTATTCTGTTTTCTATATGATAAAATTCAGGGTTTTATCTTTCTGGAAAAAAAAAAGTTACTCAGAAATAATGGATTTTAATTAATGTAATTTAGTTTTAAAAAACAACAACAACTTGATTTTGCGGCCATTTTTGGCGGTGCCTATATGTATGTCTGCCTACCACTTTCGACAAATGCAACGGATTTTCACAAGATCGATATCGTTTTAAAGCCCGACACTTCGACGACAAATATCGAAATATCGGCTAAGAAAATGAATTTTTTTCACCCTTAACTGGCCACTTTTCTATAGGGAGGGGTCGCTTTTTTCGCCGATATTTTCGAAAGTCATCCCTTCTTTCCGCTTGAGTAGCATTAATTTAAACCTACGTCGCTTTCGGTTTGGTGATAGGCGCAACAGCAAAAACGTCACGTTTTTTCCATTTTCTTTTCCTCATTCGCGGTACGGGTTCGAGCCTGCCTGCCTACTACCACGTGTTTTTTTTTTCTCAACACGCACCTCCAAACACTCGGGCAAAGCCGGGCACCGAGGCTAGTTCTAGAATAAAGGTTAAGTGTTTAGTGAATTCAATGGCGACATGATCAGCCATTGTAGAAATTGGGTAGGGGTAGATTACTAAGGGGATGGATCAATACATATTAATTTATATTAGATTGGAAGACTACCATCAGCTCGGACAGAGGCCCACGATATTGCGTTCCAGGGAGAGACAATTCTAGTGAAAAAACTGTGCTCATAGAATTTTCGTTCCACTGAAGGATATGTAGAGAGTGGGACTGACGGACAGGGAGGGGGGGGAGAAAAGAGAAAGATAGATAGATAGATAGATAGATAGATAGATAGATAGATAGATCAGTAACAGCAAAAAGAAAGTGAAGGGAAACATTCCGATCAGAAAAAAATAGATGTGTCGATAGATGGCGTGAGAAAATAGAGAAAGAAAAAAATGGCTAGCAGATAAAGGACGAGAGAGGAACGAAGAAAGAGTGGTTGAAAACAGATAAACGAGACGAGGGCGAATAATAGAAGGAAATAAAGGATGAAAATTTGATGGCTAAAAGATAAGTTGCTTTTGAAGATGTGGAAAACAGAAAGCCAATGGGATTTCTTGTGCATAACAGGAATTCGAGGGTCGCTTGCTCTTAGTCGATTAAAGTCTATCAAGATAATTAATTTCCAACAAACTCAACTCGGGTTTAGTTGTGTTTTTATTGCCGACAAATGACAAGATCGGTGAAAAGTAGTGAAAGGGCTCTACTCAACCGGATTAAGTTGAAGGTTCGTGTTCAACAGAAATGAGTCATGTGAATTAAATAAAAAAACACACACAAAATGCAAGGGAATGTCTTCACTAAGTATCGGATGCTTTTACAGGCGAACTAACTCAAGTGGGTGCGTTAAGAAACGAACCAACACAACAACAACGAACGAAAATGAATTGTGTAAGGTGTGTGTGGGAGGGGCTATGAGATGAAGACACCCTGAAATTAGGGAGATTAGATGATGTGAAACAACATAGACAGTCAGGGGGAAAAGAGGATGCTTTTTTTTTTCTTTAGTTGATTTTCCTGTTGGATGTGAAGTGATTTGTGTTTGCCTAGAGTCGAATTGTTTGGCTTGCGCTCGGAATGAGCTACAGACAATCAGCCTGCAAAAGAAAAGGATAGAGACACAGATATAACAATTGAATCGGGGTAAAGTTTGTTAAGATATTGAGATAGGACGAAGAGACGGGTCATTCAAAAGACATTGTTTGTTTTTTTTCACTAATCATTATAGGTCTAGACGGTATATTTATTTCGTTTAGAACTTCCTCAAAGATCCATGTAAACACATAATGCAAAAGTTGTTTTTTTATTATTAACAGCGTATTAATTCTTTTTATATTACGTCCAGTGTTGAGTCATATATATATATATATATATATATATATATATATATATATATATATATATAGAGAGAGAGAGAGAGAGAGAGAGAGAGAGAATGAATGACAAAAAAGTTATTTTTCAAAATTCATGACGTTGCCCATCTTATAATTTGTGTCATTTATTCTCTATATTGCTCTGTAATTACATTGAGCTTCTTAAATAAGGATTGATATATAATAAGAAAATATATGTCTACAGAAATATATATATATATATATATATATATATATATATATATATATATATGAGAATAATGGAAATGGTATTCCGTCAAAATAGAGAAATAAAAGGGAACACAACGAGTTATGTGTTCATCAACGTCTCGTCTTTATTTTAGTTTATTCATCCAGAGGACGTCTCGAAATTAAGACAAAACGTTTATGAACACATAATTTGGTTTGTTCCTTTATATTTCTCTCTCTCCCACTCTATCTTTATATATATATATATATATATATGTGTGTGTGTGTGTGTGTGTGTGTGTGTGTGTGTGTGTGTGTGTGTGTGTGCGTATAGCATTATTCAGCCAATCTGATTAGTAGTAGACGACGAAACATGTGTCAGTGGATAATGATATTTTTAAAACAATATATACGCGCCGGTGCCTATCAGAATAAAAAAAATTCGCAAAAGGGAAAATTATTCCCAACTCGCATTTAGGTAAAAATGCGCTGTCGTATAAATAATTGAATTTCATTCAGAAGTATCGCAAACCCAAAACAAATACCATCTATCTATCTATCTATCTATCTATCTATCTATCTATCTATCTATCTATCTATCTATCTATCTATATTCAAGGTAACATTTATTCAATTTTAAATAGACAACGTTACATTGGTTACAATAATAGGACTACTCTTTCTATGAAAGTATTCACCTTGTCAGGTAACCCACATAAATAGGTGCCATGGGGGGGGGGTCAAGTCTTTAAATAAATAAAATCTTTAAACCCTTTATTTCTTATAAAACAAATAAAGGTTTTCAGATTTTACTCATTATCCATGTAACTTGGCTTACGGAAAATTTATGAATGAAATAATATTCTACTATTTATATTGAGCACTATCAACAATCTCGTTTAATTCATTGGTCTGTTTCACTTTTGGATACCTTTAACCTGAAATCTGTGTATGAATGTACACACACACACACACATATACATATATATATATATATATATATATATATATATATATATATAGAGAGAGAGAGAGAGAGAGAGAGAGAGAGAGAGATTGATAGATAGATATTGTTTTGTTTTGGTTTTAGCGATATGTTTTGAATGAGTTCAATCATTTACGAAAGTGCATTTTTACCTAATTGCGAGTTGGGATGTTTTGAATGAATTCAATCATTTACGAAAGTGCATTTTTACCTAAATGCGAGTTGGGAATCCCAACTCGCATTTAGGTAAAAATGCACTTTCGTAAATGATTGAATTCATTCAAAACATATCGCTAAAACCAAAACAAAACAATATTTGAGTAAATCGCGATATATCTAGACAGCTGGCGAGATGGTCCAGGGGTAAGGGTTTAGGCTCATTACCGTTGTGTCCCGATTTCGAATCTCACTAAATACAGCCACTCTGATGAGTCGTAGACGACGAAACACGTGTCAGTGGATAATTTCATTTTAAATATAAATAATATATATATATATATATATATATATATATATATATATGATGAAAATTATGGAAATAGTATTCCGACAAAATAGAGAAATAAAAAAGAACAAACTGTGTTATGTGTTCATCAACGTTTCGTCTTTATTTCGAGACTTCCTCTGGATGAATGAGATTAAGAAACAAAAACACTAGTAAAAAAATATTTCATGACCCCTTTTGAGCTCCTAGGAATTCCGAATCCCAGTGAAAACGGACAAACGATGCAGTTTCACGCCTTAAGACATGCATTTTTGAATTCAGCACTATGAAAAACTACTATACATATCAAGTTCTTGAATAATATGAAAAGAGAGCTCCAAAAAGGCATGTTTTTTAGCCCTCTAAGTCCCTGAGGGATGCGAACTAGAATTTTGCCAGGGTCACCCATACTGGATTTATATTTAAAACAATAGGCTCCACATTTTGGCAAAGTTTTAAAAAAAATCTAATGGATGGGTCAAAAGTTATGGGGCAAAATGTGTCATTTTGGGGGCATTTTGGGGCAATTTTTAAAACCCTTTTGTAGCCCCTGGGACGTGTTTGTAGCAAAATTTCAGGAAAAACTAACGGACAGTTATCTGACAATAGTCTGGACTAACAAACGCATGGACGCACAAACGCACGTACGCAGGGACGTACGGAAGCACGGACGTCACTGAAAACATAGGTCCCTTTCCAATAAATCGGGTGACTAAAAAATAGAACAGCGAATGAAACTAAAAAATATTTCTTCCACAATCTTCTGTAAAGATTTCCCTTATATTGTTAAGGGGTTTGAAGGTGTGCAAATCTAACTTTATATATATATATATATATATATATATATATATATATATATATATATATATATATATATATATATATGTGTATATATATATATATATATAAAGATATATATAGTTATTTCGCTTTTTACGTGACTGTCTGGAATTGTGTATAAGTTTACTCTCATCTTCAACATCATTATATCGTATGAATTTGAATATGCTCTTGTTAGCATTGTTTTCCCGATATGTGAAGGTTGCCAACACCTAAGTGAAAGTTATTTTTGTGGAAAGAACTGAATTCGAACTTCGGACGCCTAAATCATTAGTGTCGTTAACCACCTCCCAAAAATGCTGATGAAACAAGGGAAAAATAAAATGTTCCCTGCAGTAGTTTAATAAATTTAAAAAAAGAAGAAAAAAAGCAAAACAAAAAACAAACAACGGGGAAAATTAAGATTATTAATCACGTCTCAACTTGCCGATATATACCATTGTGGATTTCGGAAGGAGGATGAATGGGACAATTTGTGACGAATTTTCTGTTCTTTCGTGTTTTGTTGTACCAGGCGGCGTGTTTTCTGATGAAGCCGGTCGCTCCCTGCGCAGTAGATGTGTCAGGCGGAGAAGCACACGTCACACCTATTGTTCCCCGATTCGCTGACAAGGCCGATAAAAGTGTTAACGCCTAATTGAATTGCTTAAACAAACATTTAGCTACACAGACGAAAGCGCTACGAAGCTGCCGAAAGTTGGGAGGCGGAAAAGAAGGACGGGGAAATTGCCTTCATCTCAAAAAGACCAACAGAGGCACTGCTAATGGCAACGCCTGTCATACGACAAGAACCAATATTAAGAATATGCGTCTATTTAATATAAGCGTTTAGCGACGAAAATTAACTTGATAACAACTTACCAGTTAAAGAAATTTATCAAACAACGGACCACCTGGCATGTTTAAAGATAGGGACGATAACATAATTTCTCTAGAGCAGACGACATGATTCCATTTCCGTTTGACGAAAACGCGTTTTTTTGTTGTTGCATACAATCTACTAGTTCACCAGTTGTGTACAAATCCTAAGAGTGATAGTAGCCTTCTATGAAAATGAAACACTGTTCAACGAGCGAGATCGGAGATGCGCCGCTGTACAACTCACGGTCTCTACCGATCCACTTATTAAAACAGGACCATTGTCAGTACACTCAAAATGCAAATCCGCACGGTTTAACCCTTGAGGACACAACTCAACGAAGTTTTCGGCCACAGTTACGGTTTTTGTATGGTTTCAAGTAAGGGGCACATCATGTCACCTCACATTTTCGAAGTCGGCTAGAAAATCAACACCAAAGTGTTCCTTCGTATGCTAAAGAGTGTAATGATCCTCTGGTGCAAAAAGGTGGCTGCTGACAGACCTTTGGATTGGTAGCAGGATTCGACGCTGGCCCATGTGCAAAGAGACCAAGGCTTGGGTTCACATACGTAGCATGCTGTCTTTCCGTCAGCCAGAATGGAGTAGAACTCCTAAGTAGTTTGCGCATATGTTATATGCAACCCAACATGATGATTGGACCTTCAACCTCCAAGAGAGTGTAACATAACATTTAATTAAAACTAAGTACTTTATCTGTTACGCCAGAGATCTTTGCGGAATATACAATTGCGGGGTTCTATAGACTTGTACCCGAGCATGACTGATGGGAACGAGGGCATGCTACTCTCGTGGATTGAATAAGGGACTCCGTTCGAAATTACGTGCAGATTCCCGAGCCCGGCAGATTTGGGAGTACAACAGAAAGGTTCATAAGTTCAGCAAGATACACTTGAAGAACGTATGAAATTACATCGACCGAAGCGCTGTGAAAATAATCCCCAATATTAGAACATTACTAATAACTTAAATAAGACTAATAAAACGTGACAGAACAACACCATATTCTAAACATGAGTGAACTACTATGATATTATATTTAAAGCGTAAGCGTGACAGACCATGTCAGACAACCTCTTATATAGATTTTATAGATTATCTAAAATAATATGAATCGATCTAATCGGGGCTTTTAAACTAGATCGTTACCAATCGACGGACAAAGCGTCACACCGAGATTCTTTGGCGCACCTAAAAACAAAACTTTCGACTGGGCTCTAACTTCTCACTACAAGAATAGAAAAAACAAAAAAATAAACAAACAAACAAAAAACACACAAGAAAATGTGTTGATCTTTGTTGATTAATTATTTAAGTAGTAAAGTTGTGGATAGCCAGGGTTTAAAACACACAAAAAAGCCCCGGCGTTTCAAGTATGTAAGTAAACTTCCAACATGACAGTCGATGGCGAAGCGAATATTGGCGTTGACGAATTAGATGCCATATTCAAGATGGCAGGTCTGCGCTTGTCGTCAATAAGTCATTGTTAAAAATGATCACAGATGAAGCAAGCGGTTTGGGCCATTGTCAGTAGTTTTCACACTCGGTGAATTGTGTGTTTGCTTGATTAGATAAACGTTGTTTTACTTATTCGGATGGCCAATAAAGGTTACGTTATGTCTTTTGACAAGATAAACACATCCATCACGCCAGGATGGATCTGTCGATTAGTTTCCTCCACATTAATAAAACAGCAAATATTAACAAAATTATTTCTTTTTTTATGATGACGAAACGGTTTATGTCTATCTGTAACAGAAATTACATTATTTTATTTTAATGCTAGAAGGCTGCTCGGCGTTGCCCGTTCGAAAAATACTCATAAATATTATATTTTAATTAATACCGATTTCTTGGTTATTATAAAAAGAAATACCGTAGGTATTAAACGTAACGTTAAAGTTCTTTAAAAGTAGAAATAAAAGAAGAAGAAAAAAAACAACAGAAATTAACTGACACGTGTGCATGCGAGAGTTAAGTTTTTTCTAAACAGTTCACTTCTTGTAAGTAAAATAGAAAAAAATAATCGAACTTTTACTTTTAATGCATCTAAAACCAAGCTTCTATCTTTACATCATCAACGCTCTGATCCCCATCTGGCATCAATTGAAATGAATGGCGCTCGTCTTGGGGAGGCTCCATGTTTTGACAAGTTTCTGGGATTGACCTTTACTCCTGATCTGAAATGGAACACGTACATCAAATTTGTTGCCAATGTCGCTGGAAAAATGGTGGGATCCTTCTACCGCTCTAGTAGATATTTCACTGCTGATGCAATTCTCTATCTCTATAAAAGCCAAATACGTCCAAGGATGGAATACTGCTGACATATCTGGGTAGGAGCTACTAAAAACAGCCTATCCTTCCTTGACAGAGTACAAAATAGACTTCGTAGCCTAGTGGGGGATGCCCTTTTCTCTTCCCTTCAACCTCTCTCCCACAAAAGGGATGTTGCGAGCCTGCCATTGTTTTATCGTTATTTCAATGGGGAGTGCTCGTCTGAGCTCCAATTTCTGGGACCCCTCGCTAATATTTCACGAAAAAGAACCGTCTAGCTGAAACCACTGTCGGTACTTTTTCCCACTCTTTGTCTGTGCCTAAATCAAAACGTAAGTTCCATGAACAAGGCTTCTTTCTTGGAGGCGCACGCCTGTGGAACTCTTTTCCGTTTGCCTGTTTTCCACCTGACTACAACTTGCGTGTCTTCAAGTCCAGCGTGAGCAGGTTCTTGTTGAACCGCCCCCTCAAGTAAGACACTTTATCAAATCTCCATTACTGGCGATTGCTGAGATATTATCTCATTGTACATGCAATAACCCTTATCCCTGAATGGCCTCCCGGACTTGATAAGTGGCGGGTTCCTTGTAAAAAAACAACTGACATCGAAATCAAAACATAAAGAGTTGATCAAGTACGATTACTAGTTGATCATCCTGCCACGATCTTTGCAAGCGTATTTAAACCTACTTGTTTTAACATAAGGAAGCTGACATGTTTCACGACCTTGCATGCGCAGTCGTGAAACAGTTAGCAAAACAGAGAAAAATCCGATGACTCCCAAGTACTAATACATCAATTTGGACCCCTTAGCAGCCTTTCGTCAGGATTCAAAAGTTATCCACATGTTTGAATACCGTCTCTACCAAATTCCAAGTCTGTAGATAAGAAATCCGTTGACTATATCGGTTGAAAATCGTCCTCACACACATTCTAACTTTTATAGACATATAGATTGGAATCATCAGTTAATAATGCTTCATATTATTTATAAAATAAATGTGACCATATACAAGACATTAGTGGTTTATCCTTTCGAGAATCAACAGTGCAAGGTGGCAAGATTGCTGCCGGTAGGGAGATTCGAACCCGGCAACGAAGTCATCTCTGGCTCCATTAGCAAGGAACAAACGACGAAAGCCATGAGAAATTCAGTTGACATTTAAACATTTATTTTTAAATGTCAAGACGTGATAGTAATCTAATTATTATGGCATCATAATATGTGCGTGAAAGCTTAAGTGACCGACTTTTAATTTCAACTCACAGTGCTCATCAATAAAAAGCGAGCTCTTAAAGAGGCTGACATAATTATTACTATCGTTGTTTTTTTTAATACCTACACACACTATTGTTTCATCCTTTCTGGAGTCATCAAAGCAGGGTCACGATTACCGCCAATTCGAACTTGGCAACGAAACTGTCTCTGACTCCATTCGCAAAGAACAAACCCACACAACCAACGTTAACTGCGAGAAATACAAATATATATATACGTTTATACACACATACGCATACATAATATATATATATATATATGTATGTGTGTGTGTGTGTGTGTGTGTGTGTGTGTGTGTGTGTGTGTGTTACTTTATCTGTTGGTTTGTGATAGGAACTCTTTCAGTTTAGGGTCTACAAATGTGAAACTTGATGTATAGAGAATTTGGACGCGTGGAACAAACCCAGTTTGCTCATTAGACGAAAAAAAATCTGCTCAAGCTTGTCAATGGTGGGTTCGACCCAACATAATCTGGCTAAATGGTTGGCTTTAATTCTTGAATCACTCTGTTCTTTTTGTTCAACATTGTACTCTTGACTCTTATCATTGTGCATCGATAGTTAAGGAGTTTCCTCTCACTACTAATTCATATTTGTCTTTTTCTTTAGCGATTTATTTACTAATGTACCTCTTGACGAGGTTATTAATTTTTTTGCCGATTTCCTTAATAGAGGTCCTGGCCCGTTTCCCTCTTTTCCTGATGTGACGCTTGTTGAACTTATGGAACTTGCTACCGAATTTGTTTTCTTTCGGCTTGGACAACAGTATCTATCTCCAGTTATATCAATGGGCAGCCATCATGGATCTACTTTAGCAAATATTTTGTTGGCTTCTTGGAGCAGTTGCTGTTCAATAAGTGTCCAAGACCAGTCTTTTACATACGTTACGACACCATTTCTTGTTTCGCTACGCATGACGAAGCTGGGTCTTTCTTTAAATTATTGAATAATTTACGTCTTTCCTTTTAATTTACGATGGGGGTGAAGAAAGATAACTTCCTTTCTTTTTCTGGACGTTTTAGTTTCTAAATGAGGTTCTTCTGTTGTGAGGTCCATTCATAGAAACCCCACCTTTACTGGACTTTACATCAGTTAGGATTCTTTTGCACCAATGACGAGGAAACTGAACCTTATTAGAAAATTAACATCCCGGAAAATTGCCATTGCCTTCCCTGTTATATCGATTCTGAAATTGATAACATTAAAATAATTTTCATTATGAATGGATATCCACCTCCATTGGTTAACAAAGTTATCAATAAGAAAATCGAATCCTTTTCTGAACCACCTGAATATGGTCCACCTAGACTTCCGGTATACCTCAGGTTACCTTGGATTAGACCTGAATGCCAGCGTATTGAGGATAAGATTTGTCTTTTCTAACTTTGCTGCTCTATGTCTCCGAATTGTTTTTTTTTCTGCAAAGTCCGCCTTTCCCTCCTTTCGCAAGGTTGTCTTGGTTATCTCACTATCGAGTAATATTGTTTACAAATTTCAACGTCGGTGTGGTGCCGTCTATATTTGCAAGTCTACCCAGCGTCTTCAGATTCGAATCGCCCAACATGTACCTCGTTTCATACGGGATCATCAGCCTACTTATGGAGGTTCTCAATTGATGGAATCGGCTATTAGTCAACACCTAGTGGATAAAATGGACTGTAGTTCTGCATTCTCTCCGGAATGTTTTCCTGTTTTGCACAGAGGACGCACTATCAGTCCTCGATGCGCTAGCCATCAGTTTTAGCCCCCTACTTTCTGCTAGCAGAGAAGCCGTCGCTTACAATTAGAACTATTTGGGGGGACACATACCGTTTTTTTTTTTTTGTTTTTTTTCGTTTCTATCCCTTTCGCTTACTTGGAGTATTGCATTTTTTTTTTCATTTTTTGGTCTGATCAACAACACTTCGGTTTATTATATGTTGTGATCCTTTTTTAATTAACTTATTTATTTTACTCAATTATATATATATATATATATATATATATATATATATATATATATATATATATATAAATATATATAATATTCCCGTTTGTTTTTCTTTTCCCTCTTGTTATTTTTTTCATATTTTAGTGGATTACATATTTAAATATGGTCAATTTCTTCATCATTATTTAAAATAATTTTCCATTCCAACAACGATATATATATATATATATATATATATATATATATGTGTGTGTGTGTGTGTGTGTGTGCGTGTGTATGCGCGCGCCTCAATTTACTGGATTACAATATGAAATCTCCAGTGGATACAACATTGGGGTTATATTTATATTCAACATTATATACATGCGGGTATATAAAAAATCCAACCTAATAATAAATACATTTTTTATATGGGATCTATAAATATAGTGATCCTATCTTGTGTGTTATTGCTAACAATACCAAGTATATATATGTATATATATATATATATACATATATATATATATATATATATATATATATATATATATATATAATTTGCATGTTTACATGTATATGTGCGTGTGCCTGTTAAAAAATCATTGTACCAACACGTTTCTGTTTAAGATTAAGGATTTGTATTTTTCTCAAGAACCGATTGTTTTGTGTCATCTCCCTCTATTTCGTTCCTCTTCCCCCTCCGCCTTCAACTCCTTCAATATGGCGTTGACAATATTTTCACCTATTTCGTAGGTTATAAGTGAGTTTTTGATTTTAATTTTATTCATTCCCCAACATGTCTCGCCTGTGCCGACATAACGACAGGCTCGACAAACCAACAATTCAAGAGGTTGCAAACCTGGGTGGCAGGACGGATTTGCTCCGAGCACTTTACTGGCCCCTGGTGACTGAGTGCAACACAATGACGTCATCATACGCGCATATATATATATATATATATATATATATATATATATATATATATATATATATATATATATATATATACAATTGTGCGGCTGTGCGTATTATTCCTGCTAAGCCAATTACACTGTTCATTTTTTTTTTTTTTTTTTTACTTATGACATTACTACGTATGAGTAATGATGTCGGGTCTACTGTACGGGGTTACGTCAGTGCAAACACTTTCACGCTTTTTTTTGTTTATCTTTTTTTTGCGCCATATTTTAATTTCTTCGGACACGTTCGAGTTTACACTTTCGACTGTGCACGTATATACAGCCTGTCCATGGAATATATGTCTCGCAGGTACACCGGGAAATAACACATATTAGTCTTTGATAGATTTCTTTGGGGAGAAACACATTTTTTTTATCCACCGCATTACCCTCTCCCTCAACTATTCGTTTTCTTGTTTGTTTGATTTATTTAGTTTTAATTTCGCAGTCCACACTCGATTTGATTTGAATTTCCCTTTTGTTAGCCCGGAATAAAGAGTGTTTTACCTAATGTGGAGGACAGGATGTTTGTTGTTTGTTTGTTTGTTTGTTTGTTTTAACGTCTGTTCGAATACTCCAATAAATAAATGGATTTTCATGATAATTCTTTTTTTTAATTTATCATTGGATGAAAGAGTAGATGTTATGTCCACATCTAGTTTTGGCTCTACATCCGGGAACTTTTCACCTCTTTGTTTAAAGTTTCAAAAAAGAACGGGTTTAATTCGTAGATCATTTACATTTATATCTTAAGAAAAACTCTGTTAATTAATAAAAAAAATACACTCTCGAAAGTATTCCGTCATATATCTGAACTCTTAGTATAAAAACGATGCTTCAGCAGGCCACCAAAGATATTTTTGTTAAGTTTTATCTGGTGCATCTACCACTAGTCGCTTCCAAAGCGAGTTTCAAGTTTAATAGATCCTACACCATCGGCCAAACACCAACCTCTGTCCCATCGCCGCAATGCCGTACCTCTGTGTCTTCTTTGCATATAATTTACTGGGATGTGCTTTGATAGACTCACAGCATTTGTGCCCTTTTTACGTACCTGAAAAGCACAAAAATATTTACTGTTAATATCCTTAGATGCTGTAAAGCCGTCTAATCTAATAGTTGATTTCTTCGCCCTGTTAGACTTTGGAATTCTCTCCTTGTTCTCTGCTTCCCTGTGAGGCAAAATGGATGAGTGCTCTTTTCGAGGGAGCCCCAGATCCTCACTGTCCATTGCTCCAAAATTGTTCTCGTGGAAAATCACGCACATGTCAGGCAGGTTCTCTTTTGATTTTCCGAATGTCAGAATGTATGACCCATTGTACTGGCCTCCAGAAGTGAACAAATATCTTGATGCTCAAATCCCTATAGTCCGGCGTTTTACTCAATCCCAAATAGTAGGCCCCTACGTTCCAAGTAATACGCTACGTTTTTAGGGTGAACAAAATGGTATACTTAGTTGAGAAAAAATCATATCATATTTTCTAGGATAGAACGTTTTCGGCGATTTTAACTCAGAAAACATATAAACCTTTTGAATTTAAGAGATTTTCCATTTGTTTCCGTAAATAATCTATCAATAACAAAGACGACGTTTTAAATTTTAACATCGGTTCATTATAATTTAGGCGGTCGTTTATCTCCGGAGTTGTACTTTATAGTAATAGGTTCATGAAGCATATGCATTATTAATCGTATTTTTCGAAAGATAAAATTTTAAGGACAGGCATTTTGAAACTCATAGACCCTTTAAATTTCAATATATTCTAGGTATACCAATTCCTGTTGTAGCTGTTCATTTGAACCTAAACTCATATAAATTGGTCAATGATTTAATAAAATGTATAGCAATAACATACTGAATTCTTAAGTGTCTATGACAATTTTGAATGGCTGCACAATACGAGATGTCTATAATACGTTTCCAGACTTTTGTCAAGAAACGTATTGAAGACTTAGCATACATTTTGCATTGCTATTTTGCTTGGTTTTCTATACAAAGCAATCTTTTTCATGATCATATTTTGCTTATTTAAGTGCTTTCTCATGAGTGGAAATTTAGACTTTACTCATAATCCCAAAAACTAGTACTCCGAAATAAAAAGGGTCTGCACATTTCCAGCCGGTGACAAAACATATAGTACACTTACACCTTAGCAACAAGTCTATCTATGCAAATGACAAAGCCGGTTGCACGATGTAACGTGACAGCAGAGATAAAAAGGACACGCGCATTCAGAGACGCTCGTATTCGAGACTTGTTCGATCCATAGAGGATTCGAGATGTGTTCGATCCGTAAAGGAGTCGAGACATGTTCGAGACGAGAGGGCGGAAAAGGACGCGTTCGATATACACGAGAGAATGTGAAAGGAAAACCTGTTCGGGTCACGGGAAAGCGGCAAAAGGATCTGTTCGTGACACGAATATTCGGAGAGGTGGTGTTCGAGACGAATGGATGGCGTCAGAGAAAGAAGCGAGAACACACGTGGCCAGAGAAGGAGAAATGAACTGCGTAAATATTCTGAAAAATGTGTTGCTGAAAATACCATATATTAAGGCGTTTGTAAAGAAAAAAAAGTGAGTAGACTTCTTTTTTTTTGTCTTTCTTCTGTGTCCTTGCGAAAGAATCTACAACATGCAGGGCCCGTTAAAAGGTAACAACGCCGGTAATATAAAAAGGTCTACAACGTTGCATAAAGAACGTGTAGGAGGTTTAGCCCTATTTATTTTTATTGATAGCAAACGAAATATTATGAATTGACATATGTATCGTATATAGGTAGAATATAAACAAATACATTTAGTGAAACTATGTTTGTTTAATTTTCACCAGTAGTTTTTGCTAGGCTAGAGGTGAAGCTATTTCCTGGATCCCTTCAGTGGACAGAAATCAAATACTTAAGCCGAAGGTGTTGAAGTTTTTAAAATGCATTATTACTGTTGCCCTATCCTGGTCGCAGGTCACCAAAGTGTGACCATATGATTGTCCGAGTCACTATCTCGGTCGACAGCGACTAAATGTAACTTATTCGTGTGGCAGAACGTTGGTGATCGATTTGGTTGATATGCCGTCGCTTCGCCGGTCTGTCGTATGCTAGAAGAAAAGCAATTCTATGCACAAAAAAACAACAACTCTATTCTACTGATTAATTTCCAGAAAAATGATATACAATAATTATATACAATTGTCTTTACGGTTCAATGTTCAATAATGTCCGACTCCATTGAGTTTATAAGTAGATTTCACTTCTCTCTTCGATATAGCAATGTTGGCGCGGGAGGAGAGGTGGTAGCGATTCTCTACAAGTTGCTCTGTCTCAAACTCGCAAGCTATACTGTCTTGTTTACTCTCGTCAACTCTCCAACTTACTTAACAAGCAAGCAATGTGGGAATTCAACGGACAAATAAATATATTTGACTAACAAATATGCGTTAATGAGCTGATATTTTTCTATATGGCACAAAAAAATTGGTTTGGGGAGACAGAAAGATTAATAAAAAAATAACAAATATGAGTTTATTAATATTTTCTTGTCATTCATTTGTGAAAATAATGTATTATAAATACTTTAAAAAATATTTAAATCTTTGAAAATAATGTATTTTAAAAACTTTGAAAAATATTTTTATCTTTTAAAATAATGTATTTTAAATAGAAAACTGGCGCAAACAATAGAAATCATTAAATGATAATAAACGCTCAGAAAATAATATTGTGCTATATCGTTCAATATAAATAATGAAATCGCATTGTAAGAGACAATGTTAAATTTACTCCTTTAATAAAACACCTTTTGGCAGATAATGTACTATTGGATCTGTTACGTTCGAATTTTTTCTTTTTATGTAACAGTTCATCGGCTTCTTAGTTCGATAAATAACCGCTATACGTCGATATTACTACGATTTCCATCACAACAATAATCTTAATATAAATTTTCCTAATGTATGTGTGTGACGTGGTCTATCTCAGCCTACAGGCAATCCACCCAGGCAAGTAAGGTACCGAAATGAAGCTTATGACCCAGCGGATGTTTTAGTGATATTTATATCCGTGTTTGATTTACGGTAATGTAAAAAAAAAAAACACAAAAAAAATAACGATTTACTCAACAACCGTTAATTTACTGGAGATTTTTCCGGTACAAGGACTCAAGTTTACCCAGCTGTTCAAACTTGGGATCATTATATGAAATTAGCAAAATTTTATTCGAAAACGAGGGTATATCAAAAGGAGACTAAGTTCATATTATTGTCGAGGGTTGCCAGATTAGCCTTTTCAAAGCTAAATTCCGCGAATTCATCCTTTTACGGGTCACCTTTGTTTTAAAAAATTGTATATGGCTTTTTCAAAGCGTAATATGCGAACTAAGTAAGGAAGGGACACGCAAATTATTATATGGATAAATAGTTGTTAAAAAAACAAGCTGATTTTATAGCATCGTCAGTGATGCAGGGATATCGAATTCTTAAATTGTACATTTTAATGGATCAGAATAATCTTCCGTTACATTTCAACAGAGCCAAAACGTTGGAGATGATAGTCTCGCAAAGAAACAGATGTAATGGAAAATTTAAAAATTCGACTCAGCATTTTTCTAGCAGAAGGCATTTATTTCTGGTATGTCCAACAGCGCATTACCTCTTGTTTTAAACAGTTCATTTCTCCACTCGACATGTCTTTTTTAAGACGCTCTCGTCACCCCCGTGTCGTTCGTTGTTATTTTACGACCATGTCTCGAACGGACACGTGCTTCTCTGTCCTTATCCGGTCACGTGACGAACAGGTGCCTCTCTGGACGCCGATTTTCCGTGAACGAATGTCTTTTTGTATCTGCTGGTACGTCATTCGTGCAGTCGGCTTGGGCATTTGCATATGGTAACAGCCATACAGCTGCTTCTAACAGCGCTAGCGTCTCTGTTACAATATAAACACACACACACACACACACACACACCATCTCTCTCTCTCTCTCTCTCTTTCTCTCTTTGCCAAAATGATCCTTACTGACCAGCGTCGGCACACTTCATGAATCATCGCCATTGATTCCAGTTCTGCGCCATTTTGAACAACTAAGCTATGCTAATGTCCTTCACGTTGTCTGAGATTCTTGTTTTCGGTTTTTCACGCTCTTTTCTGCCAGAGATTGTACCAAAGAGCTTTTTTGTTTTGTTTTTTTTAAACCGAAGAACAGAGTTAGTTCGTTTTTGTCGCCGCTTAAAGAACCAAATCCGTTGCCACCCCTTTCTTCATCATTAACGCTGCCTAATTGCAGTTAAGATTTTCTAAGAAAACTTTGTTCCACCAGTCAACAACAATCACTCCCATTCCGTGGTGTTTGTTGAAGATTGTGTTAATAAACGTTGTTATTGTTTATAACAAGAGTTTTCTGACAGTCTCTTTTGGTTGCTTGGCAACTTTTCTTCCCTCCAGCAACAAATTCAACCTTCGTCAACTGGACCGTACTCATCTCTTCTTTCTACGGATTTTAAAGCAACGAGGGCGTGGAAGGAAAGAGAGAAAGACTTGTCGAAATATGTGGTGATCACGAAACCATCGGCCAACTCGGTTTCGTGAGGATATTGTACCACACGGGCCATGTCCCAAATATCACTTGGCATAGTCCAATCCTCTCCAGAGCCAATTCGTTTGTACGTTTCTCCACCCAGGTTACATAAAGAATTCTACACTAGCATCGCAATTCAATAAACTAGATAGCAAATAAAATCCATCTTCAAATACTATGTATATTACACCATAAAACAAACCAATCATCTATCTTAGCCTGCAGTTGTCTGAGCTGGTTTTCAACATATCTGACCATCTGATAATCACCCGTCGATCATATCAAATAACACAATGAACTCTGCAAAATATAACCAAATGTAACTTTCAAAATATAGCATTGATTCAGAAGACAAAACACACCTAAAATGTTTTATATAAAGAAAAACGGAAATCCAGACAAACCCTATTTTTTACCATTGAATACGGATGCATAACATTATACTTCTAACTACCACGATTTTCCAAAGGACAATTAGAGTTGTTTGAGTGGTCACGTGACATACATGAATAATAACAATGCGTTTAAAACGATATGCGCATTTCGTAGTTTCCCATTCATCGACAGCGTATTCTGTATTATTTAATACGGGCCCGCTCATTTGTCGCCAATAATAATAATAAAAGAAGCCGGTTTGATGTCGATGTGAAGAGATGGGCGAGGATCGCATTAATCAGCATCCAGCGTGCGTGCAAATGGATCAATAAAGTCATTTGCAGATGAAAAGAACGTCCAACGTTTTGTTTGGCGCGATGATGTGATTTTTACTGAAATATGACACAAGAATAGAAAAGGGTCTAGATATACGATGCATCCATTCCACATAGATGTTTAGTGGTGGGAATAATATCAATATTTTCAGTGTGACGGACAAACGGACCAGTATAAGCTCGTATATTGATATTTACGACGAAAATATAATGTCAAATTCAAGCTAGAGATGCCGACCGTAGCAATCAGACGGTTTTGTATTCAGTCGGAGGAGGAAATACCTTTCTTAACTGAAGTTATTGATAGTCCGATAGACAACACCACGAAAACGCGAACAAAAAGACGTATATAACAAATAAATGTTATTAAATGTAAGATAAGTCATGATTCTATTTGACTGGATAAGTTTTTATTGCTTTGACTTATTTTAAAGCGTTTATTCAATTCGAAAAACAAGCAGTTTCGAGTATTACACCGGCACAAGAAAAAATAGCGGATATAAAAGTGTCACGTATTTAGAATGTGGATCATCGCTCAAAAATAGAACATTAAACAAAATACTAGAAGAAAACCGCACAATAAATTTCGAGAAGCTGGACAGATTTTACATCAAAAATTGACCTTATATATAACTTCCACTGCGCGTGGAGACAAGAAAACATGACCGCACGATGGCAGACCGTCTTATGCAGATGATAGACGTATCTATACAAATAATGTGTCCTTAAAAGCTTCGTAGTGACCGGTGAACATGTTTTGGAACGAATACGTTACGATAAATGTGCAGAGCCTCTAATGTATATAAGAGGATGCAGGTTAAACTGATCTGAAAGAAACATAAAAAAAGTTATACAGAGGGTTAGCTATAGAATTTCCGCCCTAGAAAAAACGACATGATTTCATTTCCGTTCGAGGAAAACCGGTTTTCTTTTTTGCTCACCATCTACTAGTTGGCTAGTTGTGTACTAATCCCAAGAGCTATAGAAGCTATTTTTTTATGTCTGAAAGTTGCATAATTTTCAACGAATGAGAGCGGAGATGTATTGTTCATTCTATCTATCCAAGTTATGACAGGAGGACCATGGCCAACACCCTCAAACTGCATCGCTGGATTGCCACGAATGACAGGATGATGAAAGCAAAGTTTCTGGCTCCGGTTATGGTCCTTGGTGTAGTTTCCAGTGATGGGCACATCATGCCACCTGACACTTTCGAAGTCGGCACGAAAGTCAACACCAAAGTGTACCTGGAAGTGCTTGTGCAATCGCGTGGCCGTTGGCAGATCATGGATGCTGCACAGAACTCGGCGTGGGCCCACAAGTCCAAAGAGGCCCAGGCTTGGCTTCAGAGGTGAGTACTACGACTTTTTCCCCCTTTTTGACTGCCGCCACTCCTCCCCCGACCTGAACACGTTGGACTACTACTTTTGTCATACGTCGAGAACCTCACCTACATCAAAGTTAGTCTAATTGTCGGCATTCGCCGAGTATTCGCCGAGCTCCCGCCAGTACTTGTGGAAAAGGTATGCTCCAAGTTTCGGACTTGTATCGAGACGGTGATTAAGTCTAACGGCGGTGACATGAATAGATGCCAATTCTACTACATAATCAAGTTACCTGAATTAATGTTTTCTATAAAAAAATTCTTAAATACAACTGTAGCGTTTTTCTTTAGGGCGGCAACGTTATCGTTCCACCTTGTTAAAGTTCTTATCGATTACTTGATAATTGATATCAAGTTAGGTCCATTATTATGAAATCATGCAACATTGCATGAGAAGGTCTTTGATTCTCCGCACATAATACCTGATATTATAGTCCACAGAGAAATGGTCTGCGACTCTTTTTGACACGTTGCAGGTAGATTTCCAAGCCGTAGTCACTCATAATTTTAAAGGTAGCCGTAGCTTTGATGTATAAGCAGTAGAAGTCCACAAACCTTCGTCCATTTTCTCATAACTAAAATAATTTAACAATTAAAGAGCAACAACAAATAAATTCATTATTTTCACTGTTATTTTTAGTTTACGCTTTAAAACAATCTACAACAAAAGCCTTTACTTAAAATGAATCTTGCCACTAAACCCTCTGGTTAAGGAAGATTTTAAAACAGCTCACACTGACGACGATCTCCCCGAGCGATTTCGATGTTCTGTTACGTATACTTTACCCTGCGGCGCAATATCGTCCTGGCGACACGTCAATGTGCCCAAGGTGACATCCCTAATATGAGGACGAGCAGACACAATGTAACCGAGTATAATGAAACAAGTCTGATGACCTATTTATCAATCTTTTTGTATTTCTCACGCGCGCATATAGGTACACCATCACCTTAAGAAAAAGGTTTCGCTACCTTGCCTTTGCGCAAAGATCACAGTGTAGTATCTGTTCTTCAGATGCTGCACTTCAATTTCTTGTTCTCTGTCAATGGAGAAGTCCTTCACGACTGAGACAATTTTTAATTTCTGTTTCTTTTCTCCACGTGAAAAAACGACCCTGGTGTCTAACTCTGTCCCGTGAGGAGGCATTGTAAATAGGAACTGTTTTGTTTATTTACTAGCAGCCGTCTGGCGTAGCCCGGTCATAAAATAAGCATTAATATTATAGTTTATTTAATACAGAAACTATGACATGTGCATGCGAGTATTATGTTTTTTTTTCTAAACAGTTCACTTCTTACTAGTAAAAAAGTACTCGAGCTGAGATCGAAACAAAATCCTTCAGACAGTGAATCAAGCCTGATAACCATTAGACCAGCGTGACACATTTTTTAAAAAGTGTTTTCAAACTACTTATTCCTAACGTAAGTAATCTCTAATGTGAACTATTCACGCATGCGCATTCGTGAAACAGTTAGCAAATGGATAAAAATCTGATGACTGCAACGTGCCAATTTTTTCAATTTTGACCCCTTATCAACCTTTTTTTCTGGATGAAAACGGATTTTAAAAAATTTACACTCCTGAATATCCTATATGATAAGTTCGAAGTTTGTAGATCAAACATTCGTTGAGTATATAGGTTGAGAAATGTTCTTACACACATTTTCACTTTTATGGATATATAGATTTATTCACACACCTTCTTAAAAGTAAACATTGCTATCAAGTGATCGCATCTACACACAATAAAGAATCAGATGCATAATAGTTTATATATGCACAGATAAACGGAACTGATATATGTCCATATTATTCTATAACGTTGAAAATGGCCATTTGAATTGCCATCAACCGTTAAAAGAAAACACGTTCCAATAAGATATTTTTAATAAGCTAAGATTAACGTTAAGTGTTTTTTAGACAATAAACGAGAGCAAAATCTACTCGCAGTGTCAAGGTGAAAATACTAACTTAGCAAACGTTACAAGTAGTCGGTTGATGAAGATAGAGTATATATTGCATTTACCTCTTAAAATCTTCCGTCAAACTGAATCATGACAGATCGACGGAAGGACAGACTGAGAGAAATGCAAACAAACCCTATATTAACAACGAGTTTCTATTTTACAGTTTTGATTTTTTTTTTTTTTAGATAAGGGCTGATTGCTTATATTGCTTGCTTTGATCGGACTACTGTTCGTATCTCTAGTTTTATTGGTGTTACAGCAAAAAGAAAGATCTCCAACAATACGAAACCATCTACGGAGCCAGTAACTTTTCTCTTTTCTTTTCCAAGATGGCCACTAACATCCTTTAGGAAGGTTGAAGGCGAGATCGACCGAAACTTTACACAAATAAGATGAAACCCATAGTCGGATCAAAACAAGTAATACAAACGAGTTTTTACTTTACACTTTTTTTTCGATTTTTTTTCAGTATTTCCCATTATTTTTTTTTCGTGTTAAAACGTTTCTTATGCAAGTTTTTTTTTTTTTTTACATAAGATTCACCACTTGTAGAGGCCCAGATGTCACTCGAGGATAAGGGTTTATGAGACAAACTCGTAGTAATAGTGAGTAGTGTAAATTTGATAAATTGGATTTTTTTAAGGAGGCGGCTTATCAAGAATTTGTTTACGTTGAACTTGACGAAATTGTAGTTATCTGGAAAGAAGGCAAACGGAAGAGAGTTTCACAGGCATGCAGTTAAAAGATAGAAGCTTTGTATCATGAACATTTTCCTTTCTTCGTCGTGTTATCATTAAGTCAAAAAGCAAATACATTACAAGGCGAGGAATACAATTTTATCCTGTGGCGCTAATTCTGTCATATGTGATTTTGATTGTAAACTTCTCGCCTAAATAACCGGATGAGTTCCCGTGACGTCTAAGTGTCCGCAACCACACTCTTCATTGTTGCTTTTTGAGATTATCTCAGTTTACGCATGCTCTTTTGTTCATTTGCCTGTTCAGCTGATGATGCTTCGTCGAAGAAACGGAAATGACCGTAATATATATGGTACTAACATGTTTATTTTAACAGAAAACAGATTGCAAAAAAAAAAAAAAAAAAAAATGGAATAAATCTCAAAGAAACAGATAATTAAACGGAAGCTTCCTGTTCTTTAAACAATGTTTTTTAAATGAAAAAAATAATAGCAACATTTTCCTATTTGCTTGCCCCTCCCACGAGGGCAGAGTTAGACACAAGGTAAGTTTTTAATGTGCAAAAAGCAAGCACGCCAAAAAGGGGCACTCTGGAATGGAACAAAAATAAAAATTGCCTCAATCTAGAAGGATTTCTCCCCCACTGATCGAGGTCAGAAAAGGAGAAGCGTAGCATCAGGTTGATACTACACTTTGATCCCAGCCAAAACGGCAAAGATGTCCCCCAAAATAGCAAAGTGTTATTTCTAACTTACAAGTGACCGACGTACAAACAGACCGACTTCAATATATTTTACTAATATTTTTATTTTATTTAAACAAAAAAACAGATTAGAAGAAAAAATCGAAATAATATAATAAAAAGAAACGCATAATTTATCAGAAGCTTTCAGTTTTTTTAAACCATTGTTTCTTTAATGAAAAAATGTGGTAAAATATTATTACTAACTTACAAGTAACGGACGTACAAACCGACCGACTGAAATAGATGCGTGGACGCAAATGAAAATACACAAACAAAATGAAATTAAATTGAAGTGCTGACGAAACAGCCGAAGCAGAAGGATGAACTGTTGTTTTATTTTCTCTTTCCGCGTAAAATTCCTTACTTGTTAATCAATTTTTCCGATTTGTAGGCGAAAGCTGATATTCACGCCTTTCCCTCTGTAAGAAACGATATCCGCCATCTTTAACTAACACCTAACCCGCAATTCAATTTTGGAAGGTTGCTTTATTTTTATTTGATTATCATGGGAGATACCGAAAGGATCAAGGGAAAAAGCGTCACTTATCATCCTCCACATTGTTAACAACATAGTGAGCAGATTGCAAAAGGTGGCGCATTGTGCTGGTTAAAACATTTTTAAGTGCTCACTGACAAGCGTCAGATCAGCGGTAAGCAGCTGGTCAAATGATTGAATTTGGACAAACAATGCCCGTCTTTGAAAAAAAAAAAACCCAAAAAAAACATAAGGGTTAAAGGTCGTTTTATTTTTGTAAAATAATAATTACCATAAACGACTAAATGTCTGGGCGAACATTTCTTTTTCGTCATGGTCTTATCAATTCATTGTGAAGATTTCTAGCCGTACGAAGAAATATCGCTGTAACTAACGCAACTTCATTTTAATGTTTTGGGGATAATATAATTAATGATCTTTTTAATGGTTTCCTCTTACAACACATACAACAAAACTGCAAAATATAATACATTTGATGACCGTCGTTGTTACACCCTTCTGCCAAAGTTAGTTGGACGCATACATTCGTGACGAGATCAAGATTTCTAGCATTCTCAAGTAATATGGTTTTGTTTCAGATGGAGTCGCTGACATACGTGCAGATACGAAGTTATTTTGGAAATTAGTAAAGGAGTGACTGACTACATATTAGGGATGGGACGATTCCAATATTTTTTCCGATTCCGATACAGTTACCGATTCCGTATAAAATTCCCGATTCCGATACAATTACCGATTCCGATTCTTTATAAATATATTAATATTTAACTATAAAGTTGTTATTTTTTCACGATTTTTTAAAATTCAATTTTCATCCCAAACAAGGCACAGCACCATTTTGAAGTAGGGAGATAATCTTGGGGACATAAGTGTTATGAAGGGAGATGAGTAGCAAGATGTCTGTTCACATTGCACTTGAACTTCTGCATGTCAGTACAGGTGGGAAAGCAGAATCCCGGAAGGGAGTTCCAAAGTCTAGCAGTTCTGGGGAAGAAACTATTGGAGTAGAAGGTCTTCTTGCACCTAGGGATCTCTACTGTGAAAGGGTGGGATTTAGCTGCTTGTTGGGTTTTTCAGGGGGTATTCACGTCGTGTTTGTAGTTTGTCAGAGCATTTACCATTAACGTATTTGTAGAACAGGCAGAGGGATGCAACATTACGTCGATGGGACAAAGGCTGAAGCCTAGATGACAGTTTAGGACCTATCAGGTTGGCGACTCTCTTTTCAACCCTGTTTAGGAGTGAGAGAAAAGTAGCAGATGCACCAGCCCAAATGTGACAACACTACTCCGAATGGTGGCCATATAGAGGTACAAGATACTTTCAGGCGTAAGTAGTTTCCTAGCGCGGTAGAGAGAGCCCACCTTCGCAGCAGCGTTGGCAATGCTCTCAATATATCTATTCCAGTTCATGCTCCCTGTAAACGTTAGGCCAAGGAGTTTAACCGAAGTACTTTCAAGTCATATGTTCTTGGCCATTGCTATTGCTGGTAGAGAAGGTTTCTTGTAATTATTGAAGGAAACACGCTTAGTCTTGGCAGCATCGAATGTGACCATCAATTTTTGTCCCCATTCCACTACAGGTTTGAGGTCATCCTGTAGCATTTTTGCCATTTCCTTAGATATGTGTTCATTGTTCTCCCCTAGTGCCTGTTATAGAGAGTGGTGTCTTCAGCAAATATACCTATCTCCGAAACAATTTTATCAGGGAGGTCATTTATGAATATCAGGATAATAAAGGTCCAAGGATAGACTCGTGAGGTAATCCCGCATTTATACCATATTGCTTAGATGTACGGCCGTCGCGGACAACCTGGATTTTTCTCTTACTTAAGAAGTATTTAATTACATTATGTATTCTTCCAGTGATACCATATGATCTAATTTTCCTTAAAAGACCATCGTGCCTTACGCTGTCAAAAGGTTTATATATACTGAGGGCTACCGTTCTACCCTACTCTGTTTTGTCAAGTGAAAGGTATATACGCTCAGAGATTACAGTTAGCATATCTGTTGTGGAACGGGCTTGCCTAAATCCATATTGTTTGTCGGTCAGGACTTTAGCAGCTGTAAGGTGATGGACTAGAGCTTGATTAATTAAGGACTCAAATATTTTGGCGAAAAGCGAGAGAAGGCTAATGGGGCAATAATTTAGTAGGTCAGTTCTTTCGCCAGAATTCTTGAAAACTGTTACCACAGAAGCGGTTTTTCATCAGTAAGGAAAGCAAGATTCGTTAAGGCATTTGTTGAAAAGTTTAAAGAGAACTGGAACAACCTCAGCAGACCATTTTTTTTAATAGAACAGCCGTGATGAGATCGGATTCACATGCTTTTGAGGTGTCTAGGTTTTTTTTGTGATACCATGTGCCTGAAAAGGGATGATTTTCAAATCATCTAGAGTGACGTCTGTCCGCAACCGTAAAAACGTCGAAATATTTTCTCAAACGTAAAGGTACACTTGTGAGGGATGATCAATCGGTTTTAATTTTACTGATAGTTTAAAATCAACAGATATTTATTATTTTAATATCACTATCAGAATTAGAAGACCTTTCTTTAAAGAAAATCAAATAAAAATGCAATGTGAAAAAATCATTTTTATAATTGGAAAATAGGCGAATTTCTTTTTGATTTCGATACCCTTAAAAGTTCCGACTATTTCGATTTCTGATTCCGATTCCGATTAGTCCGTCCAACACTAATATATATATATATATATATATATATATATATATATATATATATATATATATGGTGTCTCAAAAAGATGCATACACACTCCTAAACTGCCTTTGCACTTCAACAGCGTTTTCATGCTTCCAGTAGAATTTTAGAAATATTTTTTTCTCTGAAGGTTAGCTTGACTGCCATCATTAAGATGGATGAGATTAATCTGCAAAAAGAGAAAAACATCTGGTTTACAATTATTTAAAATATGTCTGCACCTTTTTGGGACACCCTATATATATATATATATATATATATATATATATATATATATATATATATATATATATATATATATAATTTCAAATTTCAAGGATATGAGAGCTTTATTTCGCATACAAACGATGTTGCTGGGTTTTTGTTTTCATATTAAATATGGTATTTTTTATATTTGAAGTGATTTTCCGCACTTTATTACAAAAATATAGCGAAAATAAAACCGCCATTATATTAAAATCATTAATCTAGAAAAATATGTGCATATCTTAACATTATATATATATATGTATATATATATATATATATATATATATATATATATGTATCTATATATATATATATATAAATGAAAGTGTATGTGTCTCTGTGTCTGTGTACATTTCCCTACGCAATAACTCTGTCAATTTTTATGCTACAGATTCGAAATTTGATGTACAGGGTACTGAGATTTGAGAAAATCGACGTTATTTGTTTTCGGAGAGAAATTTGGCGATTAAGGGATCAAAGTTCAACGATTTGACCTTTGAGAACTCTACCAAACTTTTCCTACAATTTTAGGTTTAAACACGAGAAATTTTAGATATAGATTCCTTGGATATGGATCTTACTTAATAACTTTATTTGAGCCCTAAACAATACATTTTAAGGGGCCATAATAGGGGTCAAAGTTAAAAAAAATTGACCGTTTTTTTTTGGTTTTGCTCAGCATACACCTCAAAACACCCGGGCAACGCCGGGCACCCATGCTAGTATATATATATATATATATATATATATATATATATATATAGATAGATAGATAGATAGATAGATAGATAGATAGATAGATGAATAATTATTTTAATGCAAATTGACGCTAGTGTTTTATACTTTTGCTATCATCAGTGCAGGAAGTGACAATTACTACTGGTCAGGTGACATAAAGACAGCTTAAATGGCAACTTTGAATCAATTTGCTTGGACGTCATCTGTGGGCACGCATCTATTTTCATTCAATGCTGGTGACGTTATCACTGTACAAACGTGGCACGCATATAAACAGATTAAAAAATTAAGAATTAAACTAGGATGAATAAACAAAATATTTAACGATTTTTTTTTCAATCGTGGCTCATTTTTGCCTCCTCAAAAACTATTTTAACCAGCTAAAGACTCATAAGAGAACGGCCCGTTAAAAATTAAATCCTTTGAGACCCCTAGCGCTGCTCTTTGACTTTTAGTTTCGGAGGAGATAGAATTTGTAAATTATGGGGAGAGAAACAGGCAGACCAACAGACAGAAAGATAGACAGACAGACAGACATATAGCCGTTTATATGTTATATATTTAGTACGAGAGATCAGGCTGCTATCTAATTTAGTAGATTTATATAATATATATATATATATATATATATATATATATATATATATATATATATTTGTATGTGTGTGCGTGTGTGTATGTTGTTGTGTGTGTGCGCACGCGCTTGATATTTTCTATTTGCATAAGATTGTTTTATTACGCAAAACTGTTTGACTTGGATTGTTCGCATATTCATAGGACTTCGAACAATCCTAAATGAAAGTGAAGTAAACTGTCCACCCGATTACCATTATCGATTTGCCTTTGTATGCATAAAGATATAAATCTTCGTGAAAAGGCAAGTGCGCGAATGGCCGTCTCGATAGAGCGGCGTGTATGTCTAACCTTCATTCTTCTCTGTCTAATCTCCTTGCCGTCTAGAACACTATTTCTTCCTAATATATATATATATTTTTCAAATCCTGTTTTCCTTCTCTCTGCGCATTTATATTTCGCTTATTAGAAAACGAAAACGAAAATGAAGAATCATTCTGCTTCAAAAATACGTAATTGTAGTCTTTTAATGTTGGTTCGATCAGGTTTGCTTTTCAGCCGTTGTCGGAATTAATATTTTTCTTTTTTCCGACATAAAACAAAACAAGTATTCATTTCACGATGTTTTATACGCTACTTTCTGGGTTAACAATGCTATCGACGAAAGCAAATACACATCCTTTATGGCCTCTTTCTCGCATAGCGCAACGATGTCTATCGAAACTGACTGTGGGGTCGTTTAGTGGAGTTCAGGTTTCGTCGAAGCCGTTCAGTTCACTTGAGTTGTTACCTCCGTGAAAAATATGAATCTCTTTTACCAGACGTTACCAGACAAGAGATTATTATTCAGAGAATCAACATTTATGCTGATGACATCGCCCTCTATTCTAGTATTGCTTCTCGCCCATCTTCCTCGGATCAGTCGAAATATCAAGTTGATAGAAGAAGTTGATCTGTGTTCAGTTATATGTTGAACTAAACAAAATGGGATAGTTTCGTTTAATACTGGATTGGGGGTAAGAAATCGCTTGTATTGTTTAATCCTGTTAAGACACAGCTATTGTCTTTCAATCGTAGGCATACCCTTTTCTTTATGATATTCTCATGCATGTATCTTCTGTCGATTACAAATCTAATTTATAAAACCCAGTAGGTCTGTCTGTCTGTATGTGCCTTCATGTATTTAAACACTGTCTCCTCCGAAAGGAAAAGTTACAGAGCGGCTCTACGGGCCTCAAATGATTAGATTTGTCATGGACCGTCCTTTTCTGCGTCCCTGGCCGATTAAAATAGGTTTTAAGGGGTCAAAAAGGGGCCAAAATTAAAATAATTAGTTTACATTTTGTACATTCATCTTAGTTTATTTTAAACCATTTCACATACGTGTCAGGTTCGTAATGTGGTAACGTCACCAGCTTTAAATGCTATAGTTTGGCTTTCAGTTTCGATTCTAGCTGATGGCGCCCAAGTACTTTTGTTTAACTTTTGAAATCGCTGCTTTGTAATAATATGTACGGAATCCGAACAAATTAAAGTATCACATTTTAGCGTATTTTACAAGCGGGCTAATCCCCCACCCCCACGCTAGTTGACTTATTACCTTTATTTCTTATCTAATCCTTATTTATGTCTATAAGTAAAACACACTGCTTTTTTGCTTCTCGTAAAATCGATTCTCTCTATCGCACTTTCTTACACCTAAGGTCATTCTCTACCTGTACGAAACTATCAGACCATGTATCGATTACTGTTGTCATATTTGAGCTGGTGAATATGTGTCCCATGTGAAGATTCTTGATAAATTGCAGAAACGTATTTGTAATTTGATTGGCCTACCCTTTCTTCTTTACTGACATATCTTTCTCACAGACATGATGTTGCTTTTCTCAATGTTTTCTATGAATAGTATATAGGATGTGTTCTTCAAATGTTCTGATCTATTCCTTGCTTACCTTGTTCTAACTCGTTTAACTCGTTTATCTAAAGGTTTCCATTCAGTAGCTGTCTTAATACCTCATTGTGATACAGCTTCCGTTTCCAGTCGCTTCTTTTCCACGAATTGCAAGGTTGTGGAACTGTCTTTCTAGTCATCGCTGTCTTCCTGCCTTCAGCTTTGATTATTGCAAGACTAAAGTCAATAGGCATCTCCTGTCTTTGCAATAATCAGTTTTCGTTCTTGTCAGCTTCTTACATAAGTGGCTTCGTGCTTTGTCTCGAGCGATTTCCATAAAAAAAAATGATCTTCAATCTAGCAAAACAGCTAGCATCATAATTGTAATTGAGTTGGCGGATATCAAATGACGCTATTTAAGAACACAGTCATGCAGCTGTTAATGAGAGTATTACTATTACGTTTCTGAATTTTTAAGATGAGGCTTGATTATTCGTATTATTTGAATTCTTCTCATTTGAAGAGCACTGAGGTCAGAGCATGTATGACTATTTATTTAAAAAGAATCGTCCAAATAATCAGATGTAAGTACGTCAACAACGTAAAATACATTGCTTGGGTTGCTGCAAACAAGATGGCCCGCCTCTTCTGCGCGAGAAAACCATTTACACCTGAGAGTATGTTATATCTATATATATATATATATATATATATGTATATATATATATATATATATATATATACAGACCGTGTTATGTGTTCATCAACGTTTCGTCTTTATTTCGAGACTTGCTCTGGATGAATGAGATTAAGAAACAAAAAATACCAGTACAAAATATTTGAAAATGTTTCACGTGCACAGTGTGATGCAGTTCTATTTCAGAAAAAAAAAAACGGAAAAAGACATTGGAAATTAAAAATGGAGGGGGGAGGGTTGGCGCTGTTAGAGAGAGGGAAATTTTAGTGACGTCATATAGTCGTTAACGACACTTATCAAGGCCAGGAGGCAACTCGAGAAGTGTTAATGGGTATGCATTAACCAATGTGATTATAGCGTAGTAAACATAAGTAGTGGGAATTTTGTAACATGGATTACTTAGGGGGGAAGGTTCATCAAGAACTTGTTTACATTGGACTTGAAGACAATCACATTGTAATCAGTTGGAAAGCAGGCAAACGGAAGAGAGTTCAATAATGTGCAGTTCTAAGAAAGAAGTTTTGTTCATGGAATCTACATTTAGGCTTAGGCACAGATAAAGAGTTTGGGCAATTATTGATAGTGGTTTTGGCTAAACCCGTGTTTTTCATGAAATGTTTGCGAGGGTGGGCCATAGATTGAAGCTCAGACGAGCATTTGCCATGAAAATAACGATAAAGCGAAGACAGGCTCGCAATGTTTCTTTTGTGGGAAAGAGATTGCACCTAAGAGAAAAAGGCATCCCTACTAAGCTACAAAGTCTATTTTGAACTCTGTCAATGCAAGATAAGCTGTTTCTAGCAACTCCTACCCATCTGTGGCATCAGAATCCCATCGTTGGTCGTACCTGGCTTTTATATTGGTAGAGAATTGCATCAGCAGTGAGATATCTACTGGTGCGGTAGAAGGATCCCAGCATTTTCCCAACGACCTCGGAAATGGGTTTGATATACGTGTTCAATTTTAGACCGGGAGTAAAGGTCGAGCCCAGAAGCTTGTCAAAATATGAAGCCTCCCCAAGACGAGCGCCATTCATTTCAATTGATGTCAGATGGGTATCAGAGCATTGATGATATAGAAGCTTGGTTTTAGATGCATTAAAAGAAACCAGCCACCTTTTTCCCCATTGTACCACGTGCTATAGATCAGAGGAGAGAGAATAAGAGATAACTTGATCGTTTACGGTCTTTGATGTGCTACCATAGATGCTAATGTCGTCAGCATAAAAGTCAACGAATGATGTAAGGATGTGATTTGGAAGATCATTAATGTAGATCAGGAAGGGAGTTGGGCCCAGGATGGACCACTAAGGAACTCCAGCATTAATACTGAGAAATTCTGATTTCTGCCCATCAACCACAACTCTTTTGAACCTATCAGAGAGAAATAATTTAATACTTGAGAAGACATTTCCTGCTATACCATAGCAGGAGATCTTGTGAAGTAGACCTTTATGCCATACTTTATCAAAGGCCTGTGATATGTCAAGAGCATTTGCCCTAGAGAGAAAGCCTATGTCGAGAGATTCGCGAATCCTATGAGATATAAGTGTAAGTATGTCTACTGTAGATCTAGCAGTACGGAAACCATATTGCATGTCATTAAGAAAGTTATTTTTGCTGAGATGGTTGCCTACTTCTCTATTTAAAACATATTCAAGCAGCTTACTCATGACGTCCAGGACACTTATTCGTCTGTACTGAGAGGGAGATGAGCGATCACCTGAATTCTTAAATACAGGGCATACTGATGAGATTTTCCAAGGTGTAGGGAAGCAATTCTCCTTCAGACAACGCTTAAATAACGTTGTAAATATGGGCGCTAGTTCTGGTTTAAGCTTAGGAAGAGATGGATTTTGAAAATATGGAGAGATAAATAGA
>NC_136482.1:165152432-165204932 GCF_053919585.1 Euprymna scolopes | reverse complement strand
ATAATAACCAAAGTTGATTAAGTTACCGCTCGGACCGTGTTTCTTACAGTTACCAACCTCTCTCGGACCTCCTCGCCGTCAAGCTCCGTCTGAAATAAAGAAATAAACAAATGTAAGCATTGTGTGAACTTTCAATTAGACCCAAATCAGGCCAGAGGATTAATTGACTAAAACGTGCTGAGACAACAACAACTATGGAAGGCGGTTATTACTGAGGATGCAGTTAAAAGACTTAGCATTCTTAGTCGGTCGCGGTTAATCACCTTAAGAAGGCCAGAGGATGATTTTGCCGTAAAATGGTGAAACATCAACAACTGCGAAGATGAAGATAACAGTCCGCAAATGAATAAACACATTTTAAACTTAATTCTTATTGTTGAGTATGTGATGTAATTATGTTATCTAAATTGAACCACATTTTTTATCAATATGATCTAATCAGGTAACCAAAGACGAAGTACTTTACGCTATCTGCCAATGATTTAGCCTCAATTTATATCAAACTGAATTTCTCGCAAACAGTATTAGACGTCATGAATAGAATTCTGTCATCAATTTCAAAGTTCAATTAATTTCATTTAATTTACAGACATTTAGCCAGTCTTGGTGTGAGATACACTACCTTTTCGAATGATTACCTTTAAAAAATAAAACTAAAAAAAAGGCCAATTAATTTATTTTAAATATATTATGTTCCAAATTCTATTATGATAAAAGTGTGAAAATACGACCACCACGGAACGGGCGGATTTTTACGGGGTATTACTAGGGTTATGACAACAGCATATTCTTTTCATTGTTTTGACTCTCGGGTATATATCCGACACAGTTAGACACATCACTCTATATAAAAGCATATACGATATTAACGATATTAACGGATACACACTCGGGAGTCAGAACAAAGAAAAGAATATGCTGTTGTCCTAGCCCTAGTTATTACATGTCTACACATAATATTATAATTGTTTAATTTAATTTTATTTAATCTGAACGCAAATTCTATAAAACCTGTCTAAATGTCTATAATATTGGTACACTACTTTGTTATTATAAATAGACTGGTGACAAATATAATGTAGCATTTAATCAAATAATTAAACAAGATTAATTTAAAGAAATCTGTCTTGATTATTTGCTCTATAAATCTCACACAATGAACTGAATTTTGGTGTATCGTGTGATATATCGATTCAATAAAAAAACGCAAATATTATGTAGCTATTCATTCGCAAAGGGGTTGATTAAAACAAGAACGGATACTTTTAAGATATGTCCATACAATCTGCGTGTCTAGCAATAGGAAATGCAATTTAAAATATAAGCAAAAAAAACAATACGAATGCTAGCCAAAACCTAAGCACTACGCACGATAGAACTGTTATGTCAAATAAAAGAGTGACAGAATACTAAACATTATTTTTTTAAGACAAGCGTGACAGACCAACAGAATTATATTAGGTTTGTGTATTTGGGGGGGTATAGATCGAACATTCGTATTTTTGGGATTCTTATGACTAATGTTTTCATCTTTTCACAACGTTTTTTGGTCGATGTAACCGTCTTCAGATGTACCTTTTCGAACTCGGGAATCTTTTTTATCGAACTCAGGATCCGTAAGATAGTGGATAGTGCACCTCTGTCAAGATCAGTTGTAAAGTTGCACTCTTATGAGTCCTGGATATTACTTTAAACTTTATCCAATGGTAAGGCGCCACCTTGCGGGCTTTGGCGAGAGTGCAGCCACCCCTTAATTGGCATTGCTCCCAGGTCCACTCTGACCCGGAGTGCTAGTACCTGTTAGGGTCCCAACTATGGGTTAAATAGAAACCTACTTGAATATATATATATATATATATATATATATATATATATTCTATTAAAAAGATTTTCTTCAGAATCACTGGATTCGGCATTAAATAACTTAAAAACGGTTGATATGCCGTAAAACAAAAACAAAAAAACAACCAACCAACCAACCTTCACTGTTATGTAGGGTTAAGGTTGAATCCTAACTGCAAGCGACAACCAAAATACAAATGCGAATTGCTTACAGGCTCTACCCGATCATGGTTGATGTAACGAGAACATGCTGACCCCGTGGAATAATTAAAAAAAAAAAAGAGTTCCGTTGGAGATTCTGTGCAGATCTCCGAGTTTAACAGAAAGATTACCGAGTTCGATAGAAATATTGCTGAGTTAGTCAAAATACCTCTGACGAAGGTCGGAGGTTACATTGAACGAAACGTCATGCAAATGACATTCAAGGTGAGAAGTTTTATCTGAAAATCTAAATTATACCAACAAAATATTTCAAACTTAAGCGTGATAGATCTACTGACCGACGAGGCTTCAGAATTAGATAGCTCGAAGTATTTTGAAAAGATGCGTCCATTCAATCCATGTATTCGAGAAGGAAAATATTCGGGTTTGTTTTACAATACACCGATATTCAAAATAGTTGGCAAAAAGCAAATATATAACAAATAAATGTTACCAAAGCAACATAAGTTGCACTTCTACTTAGGCGGATGGGTTTTTGTCATTTTTGCTTAATGTAAAATGTTTATTAGGCTCGAAATAACTGCTTGAGCACAAGCAAAAAATGGCCGCGTAACAAATACATTGCGACCAGTTTTCCTTCTGCTCATTTAACGCTTTACATTATTTGTTTTACGAGCCGAATAAACATTTTACATTAAGTAAAAACATTAAACATCTGTCTACCTAGGTACAATAGTGACTTACCTTGCCTTTGGTAACATTTATTATTTGTTATATATTCGATTTTTAACCACTTTTTCGAATCTCTGATGATTGTAAATTTTCTTCCAACTTGAAACGAGGCCGACAAAGATTTACATAGAGATACGTGGATACATCTCACATAAAACTGATTAAATTTTAATCAGTTTGACCAATGAAAAACACATGTCAAGAATTTAAAATTAAAAATCAGAACAGAAAAATATAAACCGTTTTCAGATTGATATTTATATTTGTATTTTTTCCTTTTTTTTACCAGAACGTGGCAGTTTTTCGGTCCGATGAGAAACCGTAAAACGTTCCACGAATTGGATCCCAATATGGTGTCTCTTGAGGATTAATTCATTCGTTTTTCCCGTCATCAACCGTTTTGATCCGAGGTGTCTACACCCTTGACCCTTGCCTCAAATTCTATCTAATTCCTTCTCCCAAACTACTCGTCGACCCTACAAAAAAAGGCAACCGCCACCAGCTGAAGAGAAACCAATAAATCACTACGAGCGTTTACCAGATGGTAGAAGCCGATCGAAATATGCAAATGTTAGTAACATTTAATTTGATCTTACTGCTCGCCATTTACAGGCTAACCGCTTTCCATCCAGTCACACCAACAACAATAAATTCAATGCGATTGCCCCTCTGTCTTTACTCCCCTTTCTATTAATACATCAACCCTTTCTCCCCATCCCTTTCCTCTTCCTCCCCTCTGTCTCTCTATCTATCTGTCTTTCCCGTCATCTTATTGATCGGGTGATTGAGCAGCCACTAGTTGAGGTTGTTAAGTGAATTATATCGTTGAGCTAATTTTAAAACTCCTGACGAACAGAGTCAGCTTATAACATATTAATTACTCACTATACGCAACACGACCAATATTCTACAGTTGCAGATATTTTTGAATACTTATTTCACTTTAAATTATTCCTTTTGCATAGACAATTTTATTGATATTGGTTTGAATGGTTATTGGATTTTATTGTACAAATCATATTTGCATTATAAAAGTAATATTAATATGTATATATATATATATATATATATATATATATATATATATATATAAAATATATTTTAGTCATCGACATACAGACCTGTTTCGTTGTTTCACAACTCATCAGTGCCGCTAGACTAACACCTATCCCAAGCCGAGGATCGAACCTAGAACCGTCGTGATGACAGTCGGCAGCTCTACCCTCTGACTACGGAATCGGTGGCCGAAATTAACCTGTCCGAATGTCTATTTAAATAAACATCCGTCCGCCACTCGTAGAGGGCTCAAACGTTTGTTTGTAAACAAACCGCGAGCTTCGCATTTTTTCAGCTAAATTAAGTAGCGAGTAAGATAATTTACGATAGTGCTCTACCCAAGAGGGGGGCTTTATAAAGTATATATATATATATATATATATATATATATATATATATATATATATATATATATATATATATATGCATGTATATGGGGGCTTTATAAAATATATATATATATATATATATATATATATATATATATATATATGATTAGTTTTTTTTGGAAAAAGAAATCCAGCAGAGTGCTCAATTAAAAGGAAAATCCGAAATGTAAGAGCGTATTTATATTTTGTGTTTTGTGTACAGAAAGGTGTTAGATGAGACAAATCATTGGTGCCGTCGGTTTTAAGCCGACTATATATATATATATATATATATATATATATATATAGTAAGTTATAAAATATATATGGCAGTAAAGCTACACATAATATTCTGCGTTTAATTCTCGTGAGAATTCGTCAATTTGATATATATATTTTTGCAACTTACTACCTAGCTCTACCTATGTACCGAACACTGTTGAAGTACATACTGAAAATTTACGCATAAAATTATATCTTCATATATTAATTTATGTGATAAAAGTAAGTTGTCATATATAATTATATATATATATATATATATATATATATATATATATATATATATATATATATATATATATATATATATATATATTACACGCATTGTTTTCTTACTTGCCTCGGATGATCCGGGGAAATAATCGTGTTGCAATATTTAAGTAAATACGTCCCTTCGTTTTCCTTCATATACACTTAGCAAATTTAATGATTGGTGAATACGTTTTTGAAACACATTTGTCAATTTATAGTGTTTTCACAGAGTGCTATTTGCACATAAACCACACTAATAGAGAATTTCATTCAATCAGTAGTGGAATAGAGCCGTAAATAGTAGGTAATATTTAGTTCTACTAAGATTAAGCGTTTTTACTGTTAACAACTTCAAAATTTCTAATCTACCATCGAATTTCACGACAAATAACACCTCCCACCTGAGAGTCCATCTTTCTAACTACTTGGCCTCACATTCACAGGCAACATTAATTAAAACAAATGCATTGCGATATTGCTAAGGCTGTTGCAAGGACGATTGTCTCACTTTACCGTGTTATGAATTGACTCGCAACAGAGAGTTTTCTATATTTTTACAAGACCACAATTCGTTTATGCATGAAGTATTATGTTTGATTATCTACTACTTTTTTTTTTAATTTTTTTTTTTTTACACAGTGATCACCACTTATCAAGGCCCGGAAGCCACTCAGGGATAAGGGTTATTGCAAGTAAATTAAGTTAGTGAGGAGATTTGCTGAAGTGTTTACTTAAGGGGGCGGTTCATTAGGAATTTGTTAACATTGGACTTGAAGACATCCAAGCTGTAGTCCGGAGGGAAGCAGGCGGACGGAACAGAGTTCCACAGGCGTGCAGTTCTAAGAAAGAAGCTTTGTTCATGGAATCCGCGTTTTGATTTAGGCACAGATATAGTCGCCTCTTACTCTTAAACAGGGTCCAAAAACCACTGTCAACTCTAATCGATCCCACACTCTCGTGCAAGCTTTAACCTCTGTCTCATCTTCGCTATTTGTAATTCTAGTTTCTATGTCACAAGTACTTTAATTGACTGTGTTCTAATGAACGCATAATACTTGTGCTCCCTCAACGTAATACCTATGACTAACCTGACAAAACCACACCCTTTGACGCTTGAAGTGCTTAGATTCTGGAAAGCCTTCTACTCTATTTGTCTCTCTCTTTGTAACTAGTAGACATAGGACCTCTCTTGGTTTTCTACTTCCGTGACTGTACAAAACTGCAGACGTTTAAATGTAATGCAAACAGATATCACCTGTTCAACTCCCTAGTTTCGTGTTAAACACGTCACACAAAGTAGCACTTTACGTTTCAAGTGGCAACAGGCCTGTATTAAGATGAAATGGAGTAAAAAAAAAAACCTCTTTGAAGAACATGTGTTAAACTTTTCCCACCGAAAGTAGTTTATTAGTATTGGCTATCAATTAAGTAAAAAAAAAGGGAAGTATTTTGTTTTAATTTTTATTTTTGCTATTCAATACCTTTTCAAAGCATTTTTGAAATTGTTTTCGGCCATGCATAAATAAAAACGACTGAGTATACATCTGTAGACTGTTATTTCTTAGCAACATACTAGTAATTATTAAAGAATACAAGAGCGGTTGGCATGTTACAGAATAAATATATAATCATATAACATTCTTCGGATCTCGTTAATAACACCAGGAGGAAATAATACGAAACTAACGGTGACAATTGCAGAAAAATATGTTCACTAAATGCAATTTTAATATTTTGCACATTTTCTTTCTAGATTACTAGCATTTCAGCCCGGCGTTGCCCGGGTGTTTGAAGGTATATGTTGAGCAAAAAAAAAAAAAAACAGTAATTTTTTAAAACTTTGACTCCTATTATGACCCCTTAACCTTTATTGTTTTAGACTTAACTAAGTTATTAAGTTAGACCCATGTCCACGCGACCTATATCTAAAATTTCAAGTGTTTAGACCCAAAATTGTCGGAGGAGTTTGGTAGAGTTCACAAGAGTCAAATCGCTGAACTTTGACTCCTTAACAGCCAAATTTCTTACCAAGAACGGATGACAAAGATTTTCCCAAATCTCAGTACCCTGTATATCAAATTTCAAGCCCGTACACTGAAAATTGACAGAAGTTATTGCGTGGGAAAATGTACATAGACACACACACACATGTTCACTTTTATATATATATAATAGATAAATTTCCTTAACTAGCTTTTTCTGAGATTCACTATTTTTGTCATTTAATTACTTTTAACCCAGCTACGTGTTCCAAACATGGTAAGCACCATCGGGTTTTCATACACCCCACTACAAAAAGGGTACTCCTGTTATTTTGTAAAATTTTGTTATCCTGCCAGTTCAGGGTATGTCTACTGTTCGTGTTGAACAGTTTGAATTACTTGTATCTTGTCGATATTAACATAAATTAATACAATAAAATAAATTATAAAACGAATGGAAAAGTAAAACATTTTAAATTTGGGTCAGATTGTTTTTTCAATGACCACATGATACAGCAGTTTGTGTTATTTCTTAATATCTATGATGAACACAAAATGTTTTCATGAACTGAAATAGCAAAAAAAAAAAAAAATGAATGTGAGCTCCCAAATGCAAAAACAAAATGTTTCCATAAATTGAAATTGCAAGAAAAAAGAAATAGGAGTTCATTACAGAAACACTAATTTTTAATCTGATTTACCTCTAAGGAAAACTGATATGCAACTGGTCCATTTCACGTACTCTATAACCTCAATGAGCCAGGAGAGTACTGGGAGGGAGCAAAAGAAAGAAGATGCCGACTAGGAATTATGAGAACCTTAGCAAAATTGGGTGACAAAACACAACATGGGATTAGGCAGGGTTAAAGAAGTCTCTCTTAGGATCAGATATTTAATCATAATATTCATATGCTACACCTATGAGAAGCGTTTGTGTAAAAAATAATTGATTGATATGTTAAGTTCTCCCGAACCCAGCCTTTAGTTCATGTGTTGCTCACTTAAAAATATTATTATGTTAGGGTTAGGGTTAGGGTTAGGGTTTTACCGGTGGACATATATCCACCGTCTATTTCATACATTTCAACAGAGAGATCTTTTTAAAAATTCTGTCTTTTTAAGTGCAATCGTTTGTATCCTCTTTGTACATAGTTCACCGGGTATATTGGAGCGGTAGTTTTTAAATTCTTTTTATAAGTCCGATTGCTCCATCATTGGAATAGCGTAGATTTTCCTAAGAATTCAGGTTCATTTTAATGCTGTACATAAGGCCTTTGTATTCCGTTACCTTTTTCCTCTCAGCTTTTTTCACTTCAGCATCCTTGCAGAAGCTCAGTTCTATTAAGGTTTCTTCTTTTAACTTCTTTATCCTATATCACTGTACTAGGTTACACAACCATTTACTGCGACCAACGAAACAACTTCGGAAAATTAACCGATGCTGAATCGTTTGTGGGAGGCAAAGAAATATGTCAACTACCTTTAATTCGAAGCGAAAAGAGCGGTATTTATATCAGATGAAAATTCCTGCAAATCGTTTGCAAAATCTTGGTGATCTTTATTTTGTGGAATGCTATTGCATAATAATTCCTTAGTTAAACATGGCGCATGGATTTATTTTTACCAAACTCAAAAAAAACCCGAGTTCAGTCGAAATAAATAAGAATTTTAGAAAATTAAGGCCAATCGTAACGCAATTATATTTATCACAATGCAAATATTATCTCGTAAAACCCACGTATGAATATAATCTATATAGCGCGTGTTATTAATTTCGTGTGTCACGTTTACATCCGAATGACTGTCGTTTAATTGTTATGGACTTCATTTTCTTGTAATAAACATTTTACCAAGAATTCTTCATAAGTTTTGGTCTCGCTTTAGATTACAGCTGATGGCACTTTGCTTTTATAAATAATTTTTCCAATAATTCTTTATAAGCTTTGGCTCAGTTTCGATTATAGCTGAGGCAACTCAAGTTTATACACACATACACACACCCACACACACACACACACATATATATATATATATATATATATATATATATATATATATAAGTGAACGTGTCTGTGTGTCTGTGTGTCTGTGTACATTTCCCTACGCCATAACTTTGTCAATTTTTAGTCTATAGACTCGAAATTTGAAATACCGGGTACTGAGATTTGGGAAAATCGATGTGACGGGTGTCAGCCAGAAATTTGGCTGTTAAGGGGTCTAATTTCAACGATTTGACCTTTAAGAACTCTACCAAACTCCTCCGACAATTTTGGGTCTAGACACTTGAAATTTTAGATATAGGTTCCTTGAACCTGGATCTAACTTAATAAAGTGATTTGAGCGCGAAACAATAAATTTTAAGGGGGCATAATAGGGGTCAAAGTTTAAAAAAATTAACCATTTTTTTTGTTTTTTTGCTTTTTTTGCACAGCATACACCTCCAAACACACGAGCAACGCCGGGCACCCCTGCTAGTATATATATATATATATATATATATATATATATATATATATATATATATATATATATATACTTTTTCATAAGTTTTGGTTTCGGTTCGAGTTCAAGCTAATGCACTCAATTCATATGGGTATATATATATATATATATATATACATATACATTTTTTTTTTGAAAATCGCAACTTTGTAATATATAAAAATTGATAGAATATTAATTCCATAATAATATATATATGAAACCTGCAAGAATTAAAATAAAATATTTAAGCGCACTTTACGAGCGGGCTATGCCGGGCGTCCCTGTAAGCTTGGATAAATACATTTGCAGTTTTAATAAGCGGGCTACAATAATATCAGATCGTCTCCATTTACGCTGCACATCTACAGAATGCCAACATCAATATATTATATATGAATGAGTCCCTTGTAGAACTTCCACAGGGCGTGCTAGTATATATATATATATATATATATATATATATATATATATATATATATATATATATATAATGAATACCGCTCCTCCAGTTACTGAACGTCCATGATTAGTCTTCAGTCCTGTCAGCGATTTGCACACGCTCAAACGGACATGACACTTGACGGTCATTAATTATGATGAGACCAACAGCAACGTAACGTGTATCATCGTGCGCTTTCATGTGATTAACGAGCCCTCCCTTGGACACCATATCCCTATCACACACTTCACAAATCCAGAGAACCCCATGAGTGGGTGGCTAGATTTGTTGTATTCTACACGCTCCTTTGAACTTCGCTCGGTCTATCCTGGCCGCTTCAAAGTGTTCTGTGTCCCTGGATATCATTGTCCTCCACTGCTTACAATCAGACGTTAGGGACTCCCAACTGTCAAGAGAAACATGAAAGCTGACCAAACTCTCCTTGATGCAATCACGAAAACGTTTTTTGTGGTCTTGCGCTGGGGTCTTCTGCCAAGAATGAGCTCAGCATAAAACAACTGTTAGTGATCAAACGGGACCGGATGACTCGACCAACGCATCTGGTTGCTAATAACAACGAGCACAATACTGGTGGTTTTGGCATGATTTAAAACATGTACCAGGACAAAACTGTCCCACTTTAAACCAAGAATATGTCTAAGGCAGTGCTGATAAATCCTGTCGAGATGTTCCACATGTGACCGGCACAGGGTTTATGTTTCAGAGGCATATAGTAGGGATGGCAATACACATGTTTGATATACTGACATTTTAGTTATCAGAGTTACATCAGCATCAGACCAAATTCTATTTTGTAAGCGTCCATATCCTTCTGATACTTTGCTGATTCTCTCTCTTATTTTCAAATCAAGAGTGCCATCATTTGATAAAGTACTACCAAGATAGACAAATGTTTTTACGACTTCAAGGCGCTTTCCATAGACGAAGATATCAGGTTCCACATACGGATCACGAGGAGCGGGAGCGTACATGACCTTAGTTTTTTTTTTATGCTGTCAGTCCGAAGCAGGTATAAACATTCGTTCATTCAAGAAGAGATTCATCAGTAATTGCATATCAATTGGGGAGTGCGCCGTACGATTATAAGAAAATATACTATTGAAGTATATTGTCTATAAATTATATTTCGAATTCTTTCATTTCACTTTTGCTTTTTATTCTAAATGGAAAGAGAGAATGGAGAAAAGTTACATCTGTACAAACACAAATACTCTATTCGTTTATATATATATATATATATATATATATATATATATATATATATATATATATATATATATATATATATATATATATATATATGGATGAAACGCAGAATATTCTGTGAAGCTTAATTGCCATATATATTTTATATATATTTTATAACTTATATATATATATATATATATATATATATATATATATATATATACATATATAATAAATTCCACAGCCAAACTACGTCGCAGCCAACAAGGGCCATGATAGTGAAAGAACCGGAAGTACAAGACTCGAGTTTTGCCCTCATTTGGGCTCATCAGTTAGACACATCCGAACTCAGGATTCGAAACCCGTGCCTCTTGTGGGCTTCGACGTTATTTGGCTGTGGAATTTATTATATACAATCTCTCACATTCTGAAAATCCTATCATAAGTTGCTCGCTTGGTTAGCATTGCTGGATGGCATCGTCCTTTCGAGTTAAAACTCCAACTTGTGAGACATCAGCTTGGGGTTATTAGCTGGTTGGATGACCGCATCCTTTGTTGAGACGAAGTAGGTTCATTTCACAGTCGGATTTCGGCGCGGTTTGCTTGATCTGTGTTGGTTAATAAAAATTCTTGTGTGCGGGGCGTTTGCTCAGTTGGTAGAGTGCTTGCCTTGCATGCAAGAGGCTCGGGTTTCGAATTCTGAGTTCGGATGTGTCTAACTGATGAGCCCAAATGAATGCGAAACTCGAGATTTGGACTTCCGGTTCTTTGACTGTCATGGCTCTTGTGGGCTGCGACGTTGTTTGGCTGTGGAATTTTTTATATACAATCTCTCACATTCTGAAAATCCTCGAGTTTCAATCCTGGTTTGAGGTAGTTGCCTGATGTAACTGTGAAACAGCGAAACAGTGCTGTATGTGGATGACTATAATGCTCCTTATCTTGAGTTGAGCATATTGAGAAGTGATACAAGAAGTACCATTAGCGTATAAGCGATTCTCTTTTATGTAGCAGCGGTAGTTCGGACGATGCCAAAACATCGTTAAACTCATGACTCACACAGCAGCCGCCGATAGCGTAGTGGTTAGGAGCCTTGACTGTCGTACAGGCAGTCGGTAGTTGCCTGTCTAGTCGCACTGATGAGCTGCGAAACAGTACTGTATGTGGATGACTATATATATGCGTGTGTGTGTGTGTGTGGTTACATGTTTATAATTTATGGAAATCGCTGCATAAAGCCACTTTATAGAAACAAGTAAAACTATCATTTCAATTCCAATAACAAGCTAACGGCTAATATTTATTGTTATAAACCACCAGAAAACAGCACTTGTCTCCCCTTTGCCAGAGACAACGATCATGGTATGTGCGGACTAAAGTAATAAAAAAAAGAGAAAGTAAACTGGTAGTTCACTTTTTACTCTTTATAATACACTATTGCCATAGTTGATTTTAGTATTATTGAAGTAGATGAGTATTACGGTGTCGATATGCCCGAGAAACATTTATCTATAGAAAACTACACTTTCTTATTTACGGATGCCTTAAGTGACCTATTTCTTTCCGTCAATAAATACAGTTTAATAAGAATACATAGAATAATTCATAAACGTCCACTTTTTATCGGTATGGATGGTCCAAATGACATGACATCTTCAGTTTGAACATTTATGGAAGTTTAAACTCTCAATGTTCTCTTTTCTTATTTCTTGCAAACCTCCTTTCATTGGAAAGTGATAGACAGCCTTGACTGTTCAGACCCTTTTGTCTGTCTCTTTAGACAGAAGAGTTAAATAAAAATGAAAGTGATACAATGCCAAGGGCAACGGGAAGTGGCCAATGGGGCTGAGTGTCAGCGATTTGCCGAAGTGGGTGTTAGCTTGATCGATGGACTGCTGAGAATCACACGTCGTCGTCGTCGCGACGTGTTCACTCGGCAAACCTTTGTCTGGCCTCTTTGTTTTTATAATGTCGTAGTAAGAACTCAAAATCAATCCCCAGTAGGCATAAAGAGCCCCTTTCTCTTCGTGTACCACTGTCGTTTTATTTGTATAAGAGCTTATGTCCTTTCGTTGGTCTGTCACAATTAATCTTTAAAGAAAACATTTAGACGCATCAACGCAAGCATGAAATTGTGTTTTGTTTGTCACACTTACTAAATATAATCTTCATCACTAAACGCGTTGATTGAATCGACGCATCTTTATAGAGCTCTTTTTTTTCTTTATAATTTCCTATCTCTGAAGTTAATAAATAATTTCCCTTTCCATGAACTTTTTATATTTTCACTGGACACTTTTTCAAGATCTCATTGTTTCGCGTCTTAGAACATTTGGATCTTGGTGCTTTCGTTTAACAAATGGATACCGTTGCGAACTCTGTAATGTGTTATACGGATCAACCCTCCCCCATCTTAGGCGTTTATTTTATACTAGCAGGGAGACCCGACGTTGCCCGGGATTAAATGATGATCAACGAATATTTAGCACTCCTATATGTTTCTTGTCATCGAAATCCGTGAAATCGACCGGGCGAAAGATTCCATGCTGTAACTTAGTCACAAATATATGCTATTGTACATTGCCCTCTCAACAACCTACTGTTTCTTTTATGAATTTATTTTATACTAGCATTACAAAGGTTTTCCCAAATCTCAGTGTCCTGTATATCAAATTTCGAGTCTGTAGACTTAAATTTGACAGAGTTACTGCGTAGGGAAAATGTACACACATATACACACAGGCACACAGACACACACGCAAACACGTTTACTTTATATATATATATATATATATATATATATATATATATATATAGATATAGATATAGATATAGATATAGATAGATAGATAGATAAACTTCTTTCTAGTTTTCCAAAAAAAAAAACATTAAGAAATTTACGTGTGGCTTTTGAACAACTTCATGCAAAAAAAAAAAAAAAAGAAAAACACGTAAATTTTCAAGTCTTATCAATTTTTTGCAGTTAATGAATAAAAAAATTAAGAAATTTATGTGGAGAGTTTGAATACTAAAGACCACATGCCAAAAAAATAAAAGCAATTAAAAAACAAAACAAAAACAAAACAAAAAACAAAAAGAAAGCTCGCTATAAACTAACCCACTGTAGAATTTTCAAGGCCCGTTGACCTATCATTGTTGCTAAGCGACGACATGGAAAAATATCGTTTTATCGATGATAAATAAATTAAAATAACGGTTTCGATTATCGATTACCGGTAATTATCGGGGATATTTTAAGACAATACTTAACTAAGATCACTGCCAGATTTATGCACTAAAGTCATGTAAATTTTAAGGAAAATTTGTTCAGTTGTTTCAGAGTCTATAAGCAACGAACTCTCTCACACACAGATATAAATTTGTATTTATATAATTGTAGAGATAAATAAAAGAGTAGATTTAAATGAGTGTATGTGTGGAAGCATTTAACTGAGTAGCCATAACACAGATTCACAGGAAATCGTAATCATACACCAAGGATTGTTTATAACGAATGCAATCTTTATTTGAATGGATGAATAAAGCGTACAGACATATATCGGAAAGTTGAAATGTAAAACGTTTATTTCAACTTGCCGACATATTCTTGTTACTTATGCGCATGCACAAATACATTCATCGCTTGAAGTTGTTTAATTTCAAAGCATTCTTGTATTTTTATCGATAGCTTAAACGGTAGATAATGCAGATGGAGCGCTAACTGTTAAGGTTTCGATTATAGCTGGTGGCACCCGAGTCATTTTTTAAATTTTAAAATCAGTACTATATATATATATATATATATATATATATATATATATATATATATATATATATATATATATATATATAATTCGTGGTCCGATGGTGAGAGCTGCCGACTGTCATCGCGACGGTTGTAAGCTAGATTCACGGCTGGGGAAATGTGTATGTCAATCCACACTGATGAGTTTTAATACAACGAAACAGTACCGTATGTGGATTTGGTTGGTTGGTTGGTTGGTTGGTTGTTTTTGTTTTACGGCATGTCAACACTTTAATTTAATGCCGAATCCAGTGATTTTGAAGAAAAAAGTTTTTTAGAATATTTTTTTCAAGCCGGTTTCTATTTAACCAATAGTTGGGACCCTAACAGGTACTACCACTCCGAGTCAGAGTGGCCCTGGGAGCAATGGCAATTAAAGGACGGCTACACACTCCCCAAATCCCGCAAGCTGGGGCCTCAGCATCGAATATAGTTTAAGGTCATATCCAGGACCACCGTATGTGGATGACTATATATATATATAAAAGGTGAAAGATTAATAATTGTGAACTTATCAATCAAGTTTTCAGAGGACGAAACATAAAATCATATTTATATGTACTATCGTTTCGGAAGCGATATTTTTTATTCATTCGATATCTACAAATAAAAGCATAACAAGGATATCGTTTCCGAAACTATCCTACATATAAATATGATATTGTTATCAGCAATGGTTAAAGATTCATTATCTGAAATGATTTCTTTTAAACTTCTCGGCCTAATTTTCACAGGAAACATGATTTGGAACAATTACATTGATAGCATTGGCAGGACCGCTGCGATGAAGGTAGGCTCTGTCTACCGTGCTAGAAAGCTACTAACGCCCGAAAGTATCCTGTATCTCTATAAGGCCAGCATTAGCTGGTACATCTGCTACTAGTCTCTCGCTCCTAGACAAGGCCCAAAAGAGAGTCTCCAACTTGATAGATCCTGAACTGTCATCTAAGCTTCAGCCTCTGTCCGACCGAGGAAATGCTGCATCCCTCCGCTTGTTCCACATGTATTTTAATAGTGAATGCTCTGACGAACTGAAAGCACTTGTGCCCCCATGATGTAAACATTCTCGACAAACCCAACAAGCAACTAAATCCTACACCTACACAGTAGAGATCCCTAGATGTAAGAGAGCTTTCTATTCTAATAATTTCTGCCCCAGAACCGCTAGACTTTGGAATTCCCTTCATGGTCCCTGCTTCCCCAACCGTACTGACATGCAGAAATTCAAGTGTAACGTGAACCGACATCTTTCTACCCAACTCCCTACATAGTATCCCGGTAGATAATGCCCCTGATAGTAGCTCCCTACACCAAAGTGGCAATGTGCATTGTTTGGGGTGTAAATGTAATAAAAATAAATATGATAATTTTTTTTATGTTTCTTCCTATGAAAACTTGATTGATAATTTCACAATTATCTCTTACCCTTTCTATTTATATAGCTCTAGTTTATTGTACCTATTGAGCTTATCATAACTGCAATGCTCGGAGCACAGCACATTTAAATATATTTTACTGAAAGCTTGATGTTACTCTCTCAATGTGAACAAAGGATGATTTATATATATATATATATATATATATATATATATATATATATATATATATATATATATATATATATATGTAGTCATCGACATACAGTCCTGTTTCGTTGTATCACAACTCATCAGTGCCGCTAGATTAGCATCTCTCCCAAGCCAAGGATTGAACCTAGAACCGTCGTGTTGATAAATATATAATCATTGTATAGTTTGGTTTCTCAGATGTAGATTGACTGCAACCTCTTTGTTAACTCTGAGATATTAAAATGTGTGTTAAGTTAAAAGCCATCAGTTGTGTTTCGTGTCACGTGCTGTGATAAAGAAATCTTCATATGCTGGGAAGCATCACATGTGTATGAATATTAAAAATACGTACGGTAAACATGTTTTTTTTTTATAAAATGAACACTACCTGAAAAAATGTTTTAAAACATACCAAATACAAGGTAAAGCCTGACGCTATGTTAGAAAAGCAGCATGTAAAAATCAAGTAAAACACAGTTGTACGCATGTATGACGGTAACGTTGCATGTGGTTGTAAGATGGATTAAATGACAGAAAAAGATGGCTCAAACATGTTAACGTTCGAGGTCGACTTGAAATAGAAAGAGAGGACTGGAATAAGCCGGAGATATATTGTTATTATTATGACAAGGAAAACTGATCGCCGCTAAGAATTCAGTCTTATTGTAACAAACCGAAATGATGTTACGGGTAAAGAAAAGATCTATTTAAAAAAAAAACAAAAAAACGGAGAAAGATCATGCTAGAGTAAGCGATCACGTTAGAGACGTGGGTGACGGTCGAGATCACATTAGAAATGTGGATGACATCCAGGATCACGCTAGACACGTTGGTGATGTCACAGCTGTAAGGGAAAGTAACGTGTGTCGGGAGAATAAAGAAATAAATGTTGTTACAACACGAAAAATTGAGTCGAAGTTCTTTCCTATTGTTCGTCTTTTTTTGCGCCTGAGGCTACAAGGTGTTGGTATGGTTAGATTAACAGCTAGTCTGTAATAGGTTTATATTTAAATGTTTGATTGTTCACGTATAGTAACAGGGAGAAATGTAGAACTTACATCAGACTAAGGGAAACATTTTTAATCTTTTAGATTCTCTGCACAGGTTATAGAGGGAACAGCTACGTATTTGGCTGTAATAATGCATTATTATATCGACGCAGTCTTGCAAAATATTTCGACAAGATAGTTTTAGAGACATTATTGCGAATAGTGTTTGACATCTCGAAGATGTCGATTGTGTTAGTCGATTTAATTTATACAACTGTCAACAGATATTGAAACATTAATTAATTTGAGGCAGATGACAGCCGTTCGTAAGATTTGGGTGGCGGGAGACTCTACCTTGCCTGATAAATCATGCGTTACTCTCTCCCAATGTTACCTGTCAAACGTCAAACGTCAGCGTAATGTTATATCTCATATTTCACTATGGAGAGAGAAAACAAGAATTAAAGATAAGAGAAACTAAGGATCAATTTGTAGTCTTACTATTATTATTATTATTATTATTATTATTATTATTATTATTATTATTATTGGCTCACATGGAGCTTTCACACAAGTCAATAAACGATCGGTTTGGAGACCTGTGGTGTTCTCTGGAAGCTGAGTAACAGCAAGTCTCCCCAGACGTCGAGCTCTCTCCGCCTCCTTCGATAGCATTTGCAAATAAATTTGCGTCATCGCAACAGCCCCATGCCATTGATTTCTCGCGGTAGTGACCTTGGTTTATACTGGAATTTGAGTGGAACTAAGCCTCCCCACGATCCCAGTTCTCTTCGCGCTTGTCCAGCGGAAGTCTAGCCAGCGTTCTCTCCTCGGTCTTTCCATCCTCCTTGACCCTTGTCAGCTCTTTGGTATCACTTTTTTATTGGGGGGGGGGGGCGATGAGCCAAGATGGTGGTGTAGAACTTGTAGATCTGCAGCTTCGGCGTTCTTCATTCCCTGTAACGCTTCTTTGTTATATTGTCTTGTGTTATTATCCGCATTCAAGGGTTTTCCTTAATATTTCAGCCGTTTTCCTTACCGTTAGGCGTTGTATTTTTGCAGTTATTCTTCTGATTCCAATTTCTGCCATTCTTTTGTCGAAGGTTTTCGGAATTGTTCCTAGTGCTCCTACTATTTTGATTTTCTTGATCATCCAAATCCCTTTTAACTATCTGGCTAGCTCTGTGTATTTGCTCCGTTTCTCCTTTTCTTTCATACTCACCCTGTGGTCAGCTGGGACTGCAAAGTCTACGATTTGACAGGGTTTTTCTTTTTTGTAAATTATTACATCTGGTCGTCTTGCTTGGATGGGTCTTTCCGTCTGTATGCCCATGTCCCATATGATTTTGTGGATCTCGTTTTCGAGTGCTGTTGCGGGTTTATGCTTGTACCATTTGTTTGTACGCTCAAAATGCAGTCGTTTGCATAATTCCCAGTGCACCGCCCTTCCCACTTGGTCATGCCTGTTTTTGTATTCCTTCTGGGCCAGTTTGCTGCATTCACTTCCTATATCGTTTATCATTTGGTCTCTCTGTCCACATGGTCTGCATTTGCTGTTTTCTCGTATTTTATCGATCATTGCTTTGATATGGTTGGTTCTTATCGAGTTATCTTGTGTTGCAGTTATTAGAGATTCTGTTTCTCGGTTTATATGTCCTTTTCGCATCCATGTCCAGGTGTTTTCGTTATTCTCATCTTTTGTCATTCTTATGAATCTTCCGTGGATTTGTTTCTCTTCCCACTTCTGTTTTCTCGTTTTGTCATTTCTCTCTCTGTTTTCTGTATTTTTTTCTATATCTCTCGCTGCCATAATTATCCTTTCAATGTTTTGCATTATGTATTTTTCTAGTTCTTTTTTCGTGTCCTTCACACAGTCTTCTATACAGATCAGCCCTCTCTCTCCGTCTTTCATTTTCACGTAGAGTCTATCAATATCGTCCTTTGGGTGTAGTGCATTATGCATGGTCATGAGTTTCCTGGTTTTCTGGTCGAGTTATCTCAGTTCTTCTTTTTTCCACCCTATAAACGGTGTAGAGTATCTTACTAGTGATACGGCCCATGTATTTATACCTTTTATTAGGTTTCTGCTATATAATTTCGTTTCCAGAAGTTTTCTTGTTCTCCTGAGGTATTACTTTCCAATTTTCTCTTTCATTTCTGTTGATCTGATTGTGTCCGCTTCCAGAATTCCCAAGTATTTATAGTCGTCTTGTTCCCCTAGTGCCCCCATTTCTGTTTGGTTGGGTAGTTTCATGCCTTCTGTCATCTCCAGTTTTCCCTTTCTTATAACTAGTTGTGCGCACTTTTCCATTACAAATTCCATTTGAATATCTTGGCTGAAGATTATTATTATTATTATTAGTAGTAGTAGTATTATTATTGACTCACAAGGAACTTTCACACAGGTCATCAAATATCTCTCCTTGAAAAGAGCTAGTGGTGTTCTCTGAAAGCTGAGTGGCAACAAGTCTCCCCAGATTTCCCAGTACTCTCCACCTATTTCGATAATATTTGCAATAAATTTGCATTATCGCAATACCAGCTTACCATTGATTTCTTATTTGCAGCGGCTATTGGTCTTAACTGGAATTTGAATGGCGATAAGCTTCCCTAAGGGTCCCAGCTCACTTATCCGGCAGTGGCCTGATCAGTTCCTTGGTTTTCCTTCCTCCTTGACTCTACTTGGTTATCTGGTTTCACTCTTTATTATTATTATTATTATTATTATTAGTAGTAGTAGTAGTAGTAGTAGTAGTAGCAATAGTAGTAGTAGTAGTAGTAGTAGTAGTAGTAATGTTAGTAGTAGTAGTATCGATTACATACTAATTGCACAACACTTTTACTAGTATATATTTCTTCGTTATGGGACTTCATTCTGTTGCGAAGCCTCATATACAGAGGTTCGGTGTTCTAAATTAACTTGTAGATGTAGTTATCTCCACACAAGAAATTATCTCAGTGTATTTCTATTCCTATACATCTATTATTAATTAATTAATCTAATATATAAACGGCTATACGTCTGTCTGTTTATCTGTCTGTCTGTCTTCATATTTTCAAACTCTATCTCCCTTGAAACAAAATGTCGCAGGGCGGCGCTAGGGGCCTCAAATGATATGATCTTTTACTGGCCGTTCTTTTATGGACTTTTAGCTGGTTAAAATTGTTTTTAAGGAGTCTAAAATGGGTCAAAATTAAAAAAAACAACAAAAAAAACATCGTTATACATTTTGTACATTCATCTCAGTTTATTTTAATTCTTAATCCTAATCACTTAATATACGTGTCACATTCATACATTGGTGACGTCACCAACTTTGAATGCTACAGTTTTGGTTTCAATTCTAGCTGATCGCACCAAAATACTTTTCTTTTGTTTTTTACTGTTGAAATCTGGATTTTATAATAACATATAGGAAATTTGGACAAATTGAAATATCATATTTTACGCCCGGTTAAAGCCCACAAGGGTCCACTAATGGTTTATTTTTTTAAGGGCCGTTGTTGCATGGGTTTTAGCCGGTTATAATAGTTTTAAAGAGTGAGAAATTAAAATGAAGTTATTCTCACATGAAAATAACCTTTGGCCACCAGCATTGTCACTGAATGAGGAACAACCTCTACCAGGAAATAAACCAGACTTGTTGGCTTGCATTGAATTAAGTATTCGAATGAAACAACTATCAAATTTTAATGCAAAGATGTTCGATGCATATCCTATTACATGGTAACAACTGTGTATTTGGGAAATACTGTGAAAAATGTCATTCGTTGGACAGAGAGGCAGCTACAAAACAGCACTCCAATTTATATTGAAGAGAGCAGATACCATCCAGACACTTTGAAGGCAGCTACTCGTGAAGACGAGGCAAGAAGGTGTTTCATAATGCAAAACTTCCCACGTCTTTTGCTAGGTTCTTGCAGAACACCATAAATAAGAACTTTTTGCTATATATACATAGTACCCCGGGGTACGGTGGTCCTAGGATACGTTTTTTTCAGGTTACGATTATGGAAACCTAACGCCTAATGGAATTAAAGGGGGGGCGTGATCCTGTAATCGACTATATTTTTAGCATCAATTAGCAATATTTTAGTCAATGCCACCAACATGTTTTTAGGCAACGCCCATGATTAAATTGAACAAGGCATTTCAATACATATCCTAAACGTTAAAAGGCTTTAGTAATCGCGATATCAGAAAGAGAAAAATGTGCACGCTGTGCCCGACAAGTTTCTCGTGCCTCGTCCTTATTTCAATCTGGTTATGTACCCCCAAAGAATATCGAGTTCAGTCTTTAATAAAACATTGTCTAATCATTAGATCTTTGTCAAGCGGCGGCGTTATTACACGCCGGCGGGCGGATTTTGGCAGTTATTAATATAAAACAAATGTTGGATTATATGTCTTTATTTAAGAGATCTGTCTAGACGATGTTTTAGCTATCCTGTTTTCTTCCTAGCTGTCAAATCTATATCTATCAACAACTTTTCTATCTTTCCCATATATATATATATATATATATATATATATATATATATATATATATATATATATACATACATGGGGGATACCACTTATCAAGGCCCGAAGCCCACTCAGGGATACGGGTTATTGTATGTACAGTAGGGTAGGTCGATTTTGGCATTATGACTAGGTCTATGCAGAGAAAGTTGTTAAATAGCATTAAGAATAACAACACAAAATACTTTTTTTCTAAAACTCCATCGTTTTTTGCTAAAATGAATTTAAACATTGAAAAACTCAATAAGCTGCGTCTATGTCGCAGGGTGCCGGTGTTAAATCAAAGAATAAGCATGTCATATTCATGCCGGTTTTGAAGAAAACATATGAAGGGAGTATAAACAATACGTTTTTTCTTTTGTTTTTAATATCTATTTTATTTTTAGAAAACTAATTGAGTGTCGATATAAAAAAACACTCTGCAAAATATTTCATTTAAAATGAATTAAACAACTAATAAACCAGGGCTTTATTTTATCCGGTTGATATTTCTGTCTACTCTGCCAAGTAATCGGCTTCATTTTCGTGTTCACACATGTGTTTACTTTGTTAACTGGAGCTTAATTCAAATATAGAAATTATTACATTTTGCATTTTATATCTTAGCAAACTTTTATTATTTCTTTTTTGATATTTTTCCAAATTTTAAATTTAATTCATAATTTCCTTTGTTCAATTTCTTACCATATCATAAAATATGTATTTTGCAGATATTTTTCTAACCATGAGTCGGAAACGAACTATTTCTACACAATTTGTGGGCACACCTTTTCCATTAAATACAACAGAATCCCTACTTTCCGTCAGATTATTCAATATGGTTATTACATGGAGAATTCTCGCCCAAAATTAAATAAATTTGCCCTTTCAAAATTAATGGCAAATGATGTTAAAGATATTTGGAAGGCAGTAAATTCCAGTTTGCCCCTATTAACTGAAAAATGGATTGTACACAAATTGCAGGACACCTGCTTTAAAAAAACTAAGCAAATAAATAGAAACGTTTTATCCGCATATGCCAAAAGTCTTCTGGTCAATTACAAATTGACAAATTATTTGATATTTCATCTTGTTCATGTGACCTGCCAATTTGTTATGCCAAAAATATTAAATGCAAAAAAGAAAATTGTCAGTCAAAGCATATTGTCTGTACCTGTCCTATGAAAAAAAGGTTAGTTTATTCTATTTTTTTAATTTTCTCTTGTTTGTTTGAAAAAATCGTTTTAATGAAAATTATAGACATCTTAAATTAAATGAATTTCCATACTTGTAAACCAGTGAGAAAAGAAATTACAATTTTTTTACGTGAAATAGAATTTATTTCTAAGATTAGCGTAGATTAGAATAAACATTTGTGGAATTTTCTAATTCAGGTTCCTGTGGAGGAGAGAGTATTTGAAGGACCAAAGAAATAAAATAGGACTCGAAGGCAATTTTCAATTGAGACCTATTGATAAAGCTGCAGTCGCAAAATCTAAAAAGTTAACTGTGTTAGGAGAAAAGCAAGTTGATTCACCCCCCCCGCCTATTGCTTCAACATCCCATGACAAGAATATCATTCTGACATCAGAAAATAGTGATGGAACAGATGAAAGTTTTGAACCAGAGGAAGAGTGTAAGAGTATTTACAGTCTGGTAAAAATTCCTCGTGATGCCATTGAACCCATCAGAGGTGATGTCTCGTTAAACCTAGGTGCAAGTCTTGCAAATGCTTTTCTTTTGGATCTACAGGCTGCGGGCCTTCTAAAATCAAATATTGATTTAAGGAATTTTTTTTTTCTTGATAAGTCCAAAATTGATCATTTACGGGTCAACTCGGAAAATTATGTGCCAACAATTACCATCATTTACCCCAAGTTGACATTTTACCAGTGAGTAGTCCTCTGGAGGCCAGGTATTCTGAACTAACAGAAAATGATCTCACTGGTGACCAAAGACTACTTTTAGAGTATGCTGTTGGTATTTCAAGGGGTAAAGTAAACCCTCAGTATACAGCATGAAGGATCTGACCTTTAAATCAGGCAAAAGTGCTTACTCTGGCAATCCGATTAATGTGTTTGTGGACCCGTAAAATTTATCCATCTGAATTGACCAGAAAAATGCACCAGCTGATTAGTTTTATTGTGGAAGTTTATACAGTTAGCTGGTTTGAAATTAAACTGGATAATAAATTTCATAACCAGAAAATGTATATTTTTTAAAATGATTGGGCAAATAAAAAAGCAGCCTCCAGAAATTCAGGAAATTGCTTTAAGCAATCTTCAGTTTAATGCTTTTGCCCTTTTGCTAGAGAATATTCTGTTCTCTTTGTTAAAATCAGATGAAATGGAAGTGAGAGAAGAAGCTATAAGAAGAATTTTAACCATTAGGTACGTAAACATTCATATAAAACTGATCAAATTGTTTATTTCGATTTATACATTCATTTTCAATTATTAAATTAAAAAAAAATTAATTAAAATTGTGTTCATTTGTTCAAGTTAATAAAATTATTTGACTTCTCTTTTCTTTTTCAGTAGTGGGGAACCAGTGAGAAAGCATTTAAAAAAATATCAACAATAAATTTTGACGCTTTACATTTATCAAAGTGGAGGTTCAGAGCCAGCACTAACTAAAGAATTATCATATCATGAACTTTAGTAATTATTTATGAGCGGCAGAAAGCCAGAGTTACCTGATTTGCCTGCACATTCACAAAGTGTGGAAAGTGCTGTAAAATTGACATCAGAAGCCTGCCAATCAGTCTATGGACTTGAAGTAAGACATAGACATATCATTGCTAAGATTTTATGCCATGAAATGAGGCCATTTTTTGCTTCAAAAGGATCCTATAGGGAGAATTTTGATATTATGGTAAAAAAAATAGCTTTTTACTTGTCAATCATTTTGTGTTTTTTATACAAGCATAGAGATAGGTAAATAATTTGTTTTAGGTTTTATCAAGACTTTTTTTCCAAACGGAATAAAAACTTCTTTTTTTCATTAATAGTAAAAAGAATTGAATTTTGCAGTTATAACACAAAGTAAAATGCAGCATTTATAGAATTTTATAATTGCCGCCACCTCAGTATGGGGGGGGGCAATTATAATTTTGTTTAATATTTAGCATATCAGTCATTATATCGTTTATTTAAATATATAAAACAACTTGTTATGATTGAAACTGCAAAATACTAAATAATTTCTCACAAATCTTTCACAGATAAGGATTTTTTCCGTATCTCAAAATAGACGATCTTTAAAATCAAATTAGCATCCGATGCCTGATGTTAGAAACCTATTTTTTTATATTTGTACTCCCCATATGTTTGTGCAACTTTCTCTGCTTCAACCTTTTACATTTTCAAAAAAAAGTTGAAAATCAACCTACCCTAATGTACAGCAATCAATGAGAGGTTGCAGGGAAGAGAAAAGGGCATCCCCAACTAAACCACGAAGTCTATTTTGTACTCTTTCAAGGCAGGATAGGCTGTTTTAGCAGCTCCTGCGCAGATGTAGCAGCAGTACTCCATCCTTGGACGTAGTTGGCTTTTATACAGATAGAGAATTGCATCAGTAGTGAGATATCTTCTGGAGCGGTAGAAGGATCCCACTATTTTCCCAGCGTCCATGGCAACATCCCACGATTTTCCCAGCGTCCATGGCAACAGATTTGATGTACGTGTTCCATTTCAGATCAGGAGTAAAGGTCAAACCCAGAAGCTTGTCAAAACATGGAGCCTCCACAGGACGAGAGCCACCCATTTCAATTGATGCCGGATAGTGATCAGGGCGTTGATGATGTAAAGATAGAAGCTTGGTTTTGGATGAATTATAAGTGACCAGCCAGCTCTTCCTCCATTGTACCACGTGCTCAAGATCAGAGGAGAGAGAATTAGAGAGAACTTTGTGATTTACGGCCTTTTATGTGTTGGCATATATAGTCGTGTCATCAGCATAGATGTCAACGAATGAGTTAAGTATGTGTTTTGGGAGATCATTGATGTAGATCAGGAAGAGAGTTGGACCCAGGATGGACCCCTGGGGGACTCCACCATTAATATTGCGGGCCTCTGATTTCTGACCATCAACCACTACTCTTATGAACCTATCAGAGAGAAATGATTTAATGATTGAGAAAACATTTCCAGTAATACTGTAGCTGGAAATCTTGTGAAGTAGGCCCTGATGTAATACCTTATCTTATAATATGTCAAGAGCAATTGCGCTGGAAAGGAAACCTTTGTCAACAGATTCACTAATCCTATGCGATATAACTGTTAGCACATCTGCTGTAGATCTTGCAGAGCGGAAAGCATATTGCATGCCATTAAGAAGGTTGTTTCTGTTGAGGTGGTTGACTACTTCTTTATTTAATATGGATGCCAACAACTTACTCACGACACACAGGAGACTCATTGGTCTGTACTGAGAGGGGGATGAGTTTTCACCTGAATTCTTAAATACAAGGCATACTGATGAGGTTTTCCAGATTGTTTGAAAGCACTTCTTTAGGCAACACTTAAACAGTTTTGTAAGTATGGGGGAAAGTTCTGGTTGGAGCTTTTTCAGCACTATAACTGAAATGCCGTCAGGGCCAGTTGCTTTACTGGAATCAATGTTCTTGATTAGCTTGGCGACATCATGCACAGATATTTGCATGTTGCATAGCGTGTTGTCTGTTGTAGGAGGAAATACAGGGAGTTGATGGCCTTCATCGCATAGGGTAGAATTAGCTGCAAAGTTCTTGGCAAATAGTCTGGCCTTATCTGACGCTGGCGAGATGACCTCAGGTCCATTGATGATAGTTTGGATGTAACGCACGCTTCTGTTCAAGAAGCTTTAGTTTCAGTACATCTGTTACGTTGGTAGCTATGGAAAAAGTGATTTCTGTTCGCGATAGCGGCAGCACATTCAGGGGAGAACCATGGCTGGCTGTTAGGTTTTTGTTTGAATTTTTTTGGATGGTATGAATCGATCTATGCCTACAATGAACCATTCGAAATATATATATATATATATATATATATATATATATATATATATATATATATATATATATAGAATCTCTATATTCCAAAATGAAATATGTTGACCATCTTACAATATATTTTATTTTTCCTTTATTCATCATAAATAAAAGAAAAAAAAGGTAATTAAAACTTCTCTCCCCATTTTCAGATTTTGTAATCATGCCCATATGCATTTTCTTTATGTGCGATTTCTTCTGAGTAGTTAATGGAAGAATAGATTCATTGATTGATATAATAATGAAATTAATCATTTTGCGCTACGAAACAGCTGCTGTCAAGAATGCATGACGTGAGTGCATGTCAAAATACGTAAAGAAATAAATAAGACGGTCAGCATGTTAAAATTTGGAATATAGATTTTTGTCATTGATTTGTTATATACTCTGTAATCAGATTGAGCTTAAAAAATGAAATGCTTTGGTATAGATAAAAAGTGGAATGTAATTGAAAAACATTTTCACAGATATATATATATATATATATATATATATATATATGGAATTATTTACTATAATAATTATTTAATACCCACAAACACTAGTATTGTAAGATGGTCAACAAACCTTTCGGAGTCATCAGTGCAGGGTGTCACGATTAACACTAATCGAGAGATTTGAACTTTTGAACTCTGGCAACAGAAGTCATATGTGTCTTAATTAGCAAGGTCCGAACCACTAATCTACCATCAACCGCGAGATATGCAGTTGAACTTTAACATTAATTTTTATTAAATGTTTTAACGTCAGTCAGAGTGATTTTTTCATTATATGACGATCTGCGCGTATTAGTTAAGTTGACCGACTTTATTTCAACTAAAAGTGTTCAACGATGAGAAACAAGTTTCTTAAAGCGGCTGACATTATTATTTAGTACTAGCGGGGGTACCCGGCGTTGCCCGAGTGTTTGTTTCCGGGACGGGGGGGGGAGTTTTAAAAGATGTTATGGTAGGTAAGTAGGAAGGATCAAACCCGGAGTCATGAGTAAAAGTAGGAAAATAAAGTGTGAAAACAGAAAAAAAACATCTGCAACGTTAACAGTTTGGCCACCAAGAAAAGTCCATTCCAGTTGTTTAGGAAAAAAAAAAAAAAAAAAAAAAAACGACTACGGTAGGTCGGCGCGAACGTGAAAATATAATGTGAATTGTCCAGCACGCTAACCACTACGCCACAGCGCACTGCAGCTTAGTTTAGTGATTTTAAATAACTTTACATGAAAGAACTACGAAGCCAAACCGGTGTTCTCTTCTCAACTGTTCCTTGTGAACGATCCCCAAACGGTGTTAAGTGGTGTCAGGGGGAGGAGGAATTTATTACAGAGAAAATATTTTACAACGTCCATTGATCTTAACCGATTTTTGCCGTGACTTCTCAGCAGAAAAAGTATAGAAATCTAAGATTATCGAGGAATTTTAGAAATAATAAGCCTATAACACACCTCAGATATTGTTCTGCCGTTTGTGCATATTATATTTGCATGAAATATCTTGATTTTTAATCCTATTAAGGTCAAAATCCGACGGGAAAAATGAGTTCATTTTATTTATATAGAGATAATAATTATCAAATACCTACAGAGACTAGTGTTTCATCCTTTCGGGAATAATCAGTGCAGTGTGGCAACATATATATATATATATATATATATATATATATATATATATATATATATATATATATATAAGGCACTTTGTCCTTTTGTGTGAGTTCCTTTCCTATGGAACCGAAAACGATTGAACCGTGCTTTAGGAAATTTCACAAAATAATATTTCATGTGTCTGGGAGTGTTCTTACATAGGTTTTCTATCAGAATACCTCCGAAAAGTATCGAAAATAAATATTTCGAAAAATCCCATTAAAAAAGGAACCCTTCGAGTTTTACCATACTTAACACTCCCATATACTCTAAAAGTTAAAGTGCAGTACACATAAACAGGATTGTTTTTGATAACATCGGGGCGCGTTGAAAATGAATGTTCCTGTTTAGAGACCAAATCAACCATGGTACTTGACTTTTTCATTTTCAACTTTAGTTCAAGTCATTATATGAAAAAAGGTTCCTTCATATAAGCAGTAAGTTCTCTACGGTGCAATGTAGACTAGAATATATTATTGAGTAAGTAATTGCGGAGAGAAATGTGAGATCCGCGCCTGTGCACCGCGGTGGGTTCCCATCTAGAGTAGGCAATCCATCGATTTGATTGACAAAGAGACGATTTCACTGATTTTGAAGAAAACAATTGAAGCATGCAAGGTCCCCCGTAAGTGTACAGTGAACGAGGCATGAAAAATGACTAAGTTCAGCATTTGACCCCCCCCTCTATTTAACCCCGAAAGTCTCCAAGGGAAGTAAAATCCTCGTGAAAATGAACAAACGATGCAGTTTTAGGCCTTCACATATTTAAATTTGAGTTCAACATCATGCAAAAAAACAAATAAATGATTAAGTCCATCATTCCCCCCCGCACCATTTAGCCCCATAAGTCCCCACAGTCTAAACATATTAAAATTTGAGTTCTGCACCATGCAAAAAAAAAAAAAAGAAATAATGTAGTCTATCATTTGCCCCCCTCACCATTAAACCCCAAAAGTTCCCAAGGCCTGAACATATTAAAATTTGAGTTTTGCACAATGCAAAACTGCTAAACAGACATACAAAGAAAATTTTGGACAATTTTAGTAAAATAGTCCCAAACATGCAGTGTTTCTATTAGCCCTAAAGGAGCCCTTTGGGCACATCCAAGAGTTTTCCCGAAGTATAGACAAACAAAATTATATCGAAATTAGATAGTTACAACTTTTCAGCAAGTTTTATGAAAATAAAAGGGATCATTTTTTTTAATAAGGAAAAAGTGTCAATTTTAGTCATTTTAACTTGAATAGTATCCCTAATAAGGCAACCGGAGTGTTCCCGTAAAATCCATACTGTTATTTTCTAACTCATATCAACTTTAATGTTTCTGCAAATTTTCAAGAACTTCCAAGACGTAGTGCGGAATGACCGACGGACGAACGGACGAACGGACAAGGGTAAATTTACCCTCCTTTTGTCCTTTTGTATTGGAACGTAGAAAGTTAGATGGTCCTACTTCAAACCCGTCGGATTTCTCTGCTTGTATATATATATATATATATATATATATATATATATATATATATATATATATATATATATATATATATATATATATACTAGATAAAGTACCCGTCGTTGACTGGGTTCAAACACAGCCTACAGAAAATGGAATCTGATTTATGAAAGTATGATAGGTTATGAAAAGAAAGGATTGTAAAGAGATAGCTTCAAATTTGGGGGTATCAAAACCAATGCAAAATATGACGAAAGTAAAAATAAAATAGATAAACCCCATAATTTATTATACCATACCCGTTCACACTGAAACACTTATCACAATATTCTGTGGATCTATATTAAAAAAAAAACCTTGTTAAACTTTGTGACATATTTCCATTCTATAGATGTCAGGCACGAACGAACACCCCATAATTATTTTATACCATATTTCTTCAAACTGAAACATAATTATCAAAGTATAGTTACGCAGATAGATATGAAAAGTCTTTATTAAAGTTTGTGCCTATTTCCATTCTATGGAGGACAGGCGCGAACGCAGACCCCACAATTTTATTATACCATCCCTATTTAAGTTAAAACATACTTATCAAATTATTCTTATGTACATATATATCAAAAACACTTGTAAACGTTTTTTTTTTATTTTTAAATTTTTTATTTCCATACTTTGTGGACCAGGCGCGAACGCAGACCCCACAATTTTAATGAACTACCGTTCTGCCAGATCAAACATACCAATTCATGTGTCTCGATACATCTTCTATCATAATATGTAATAAGTTTTTTAAAATAGTCAACCATATAGGAGCCTGTTCATGACCAGACACACACAAACACACACACACACACACGCACACACACACACACAAACAAACACACACACACACACACGGTAAAAGTAAAATAAACATAAAATAAAGCAAAATCCGATCCTGCATTTTGCTAAATCCTACCCTCTGATGAGAAGGAAAATATTTATTCGAAACTCCGCGAATTAAGGACTATCCACTTATTTAGTGTTTCCTTTTCGAATTAAATATGTTTTAAAATCTTTTTCAAAGTGTTTTAACTTGTTTTTTAACTATATGTTCTAATATATATATATATATATGTGTGTGTGTGTGTGTGTGTGTTCGTGTACACACACATATATATATATACATAAGTATACATATATATATGTATATATATATATATGTATATATGTACACACATATATATATATGATTTTCAGAATGTGAGAGATTGTATATAATAAATTCCACAGCCAAACAACGTCGCAGCCCACAAGAGCCATGACAGTCAAAGAACCGGAAGCCCACGACTCGAGTTTCGCCCTCATTTGGGCTTATCAGTGTTTGAAATATATACGACAATTAAACTACATAGACTTTTCCGTGCTTCATCCTCGTGAGGAATCCCCAGATATCATGTTAGTTTTAAGAATCCTCACGATGTTTTATCGCGAAAATACCGTTTTGCTTAATAGGCTTATATATTTTTAAAACTTACTTCCTTGCTCGACTTCAATATCGACACCTGTCGAAGTAAATATTGGCAATTATACAAATAATATTCAAAACTTGGGGACACAGCTCAGTGAAGTTTCCGGATACGTTTATGGTCTTTGGTGTGGTTTCAAGTGAGGGCCACATCACCTCTTCGAAGTCGGCTTGAAAGTCAACACCAAAGTATACGTGGATGTGCTTAAGAGTGTAGTGATCTCATAGTGCAATCAGGTGGCCGCAAGTCCAATGAGACCCATGCTTAGTTCAGAACGAGTGCTGCAAGTTTGTACACTCTTCTCACTGGCAAAACCTCCTCCCTGACCTGAGCCTGCAGAACTACGTCGTTTTGTCATACATCGAAAACATCATCAACATGGCCTCCCACAACATCAAAGCCAGCCTGATCGCCGCCAAGGCCGAGTATTCGCCGAGTTCCCGCCGGCGCTTGTCAAAAAGGCTTGTTCCTTGTTCTGGACCCGTATCGAGGTATTGATTGAGGCTGAAAACGGCTACATTGTATAGATGTCAGCTCTACTACATATTCATGTTACCTGGATTGAATTTTTCAATAAAAAATCTAAAATATACTGTAGTGTTGTCTTCATGGCGACAAATTTATTGTTCCACCCTGTATATAACGTAAATCATTAGTTGTATACAACTATATTACGTTGATATTATAAAATAGTTATAAAAGTATCTGTATTTTCATATACTGTACAATCGAACACAATACATCCATTGCCAAGCTTATCCTTAAGCCAAGAAAGTATACATTAGTCTAATCGTCATATACAATCTTAAGTCACTTCAATAGGGATCTTCAATGATGCACTGGCCTTATTGCCGATTTTGGTTTCTGCATAATATCGGCTCATTAAATAACTCCCATCTGACTCCCAACGCACTGGATCATCTACTTGAAACTTATAAGACGCATGTGCCGATACTGCAAGTAAAATATTAGCCATTTCTTCTCAACCCTGCGTTTATCCAATGGGGTGTGTTGTCACCCTAATTTTTCTTAAGTTCTCATAGTTTCAAGTTGGTAACTTATTTCTTTTTCCCTCGTCCAATAGTTTTCTGGCGTAATGAGGTATAACACACCTAATATGGCGAAGTTGTATCTCAGTTTTCCTTGGAGCTGAATCAGATTGGAAGGTAATGTTTATGTAATGCACTTATATTCATTTTTCTTGCTATTTCAATTCATGTGTGTTCATAATAAATATTGAAAATAACACAAACTTGTATACCCTCTGGGATTTTAAAATAAATTTAATCTAAATCTAAGATTTTTAGAGTTTTCCTTAGTTTTATAATTTAATTTATTTATTATTTTATATTAATATTAGCAAGGTATCAGAGAATTAAACAATATTTTACAAGATAATAACTCTACAAACATTTTTGTATTGGTGTGTATAAACACTCCATGAAACTATGTGTGGAACACTAGGTGTGTCAGAAATTGATATATAAAACTTTGGTGAGTACATTATTTACTTTTTAATAGACATTTCAAAATAGGGCGGGGGCGTGAATTAAAAAAAAACGCTTGGCTAAAATATTATATTCAGTTTATTAGAAAGAGCATAACATTTTACATTGACCCTGAAAATATTGTAAAAATAGAATCAATAGAAAAATTTTGATAGATTTTTAAAGTTTAAAAATTGAAAAATATTGAGTTCGTAAAATTCATTACTGTTTTAAAAAAATTCCATTCTGTTTGAAACAACTTTAATAGTTTATTTAGGAAGTATAATCCATAAAGAAAATAAACAACCCACTTTTAAAAGAGAAATTACGAGTTTTTTTTATATTTTATTCGCAGTTTCGTGATAGGGGTGTCAAAAATTCCTACAAAAATTCTGAGACACCTAGAGGAACACCCATGTGACTAACGCAGGGTTAAGGACACATTAGCAGCCATCAGTCAGTAAGTTTTAAGTGGGTGTAATAATAAACGTCAATAAAAGGTGTTCTGGTCGTAAATAAATTAAAAATTAAATTAAATTCATTTTGGTCTGCTTTTTTTTCCTTTGTATATCGATAGGAATGAGAGTACAGTTCCTATATCGAAACAATACGGTGAATATACGATGATTATCTTATATAAAATAACAATACAAGAAAGAATGATTTAAATTCCTCTTTCCATTCCACTTTGGTATTCCATTAGACAGTAAAACAATTTACACCGAACGGCATTTACACAACGAAATGTAATCCAGTCATCTAAAAAAAAAAAATGCCTCGAAGGGTCTTCCTTGGCTTTCAACACTGTGTCAACAATTTATCTTTCATCAGTAATTGTTGCTTATTCATTTTATCAAGACACCCAGCAGGCTTGAGATGGCTTTTGCACTTAAGACCCGACCAAACTGGTTTTAGTATCTAAAACGGGAGATCTGATAATACCCTATGGTAATGATATTAAAATGTTTCTGTCAAAACTTCGCATAATGCGCAACAACTGCCAGTCGTTTTTAATATCTTTAAAGAGTCACGAACATCCCCCCCAAGACTTTTGTCTGTATAATTGTAAAACATTTTGGAGCTTGCTTGCTTCTTACTTGCATCATGTCTTCAACGATCGGGCGATAGTCTCTTTCAAAAAATGGATGATAAGGGAATATATATATATATATATATATATATATATATATATATATATATATATATGTGTGTGTGTGTGTGTGTGTGTGTGTGTGTGAAAGTGACTGTCTGTACGTCTGTGTGTGTCTGTCTGCGTACATTTCCCTACACAATAACTGCCAATTTTAAGCCTACAGACTCGAAATTTGATATACAAGGTATGAAGATTTGGGGAAAAATTTGTAATCAGTTTTTGGCCAGAAATTTGGCTATTAAGGGGCCAAAGTTCAACGTTTTGACCTTTGAGAACTCTACCAAATTCCTCCGCCAATTTTGGGCATAAACAATTGAAATTTAAGATATAGGTTCCCTGGACATGGATCTAACTTAATAACTTGATTTGAGCAAAACAATAAATGTTAAGGGGTCATAATAGGGGTCAAAGTTTAAAAAGAAAATTGACCTCTGCGGTCTCTACCAAATTACTCTGCCAATCTCTGGTCTAAACCTTTGAAAATTTGCATAAAGGGTATTCAGAGATAAGACAAGCATTTTAATCGGTTTGGGTCGAAAATGTGAGCTACAAATATATAAATATACGTATGTATGTATGTTTGCCTAAAAAGATTACAAGATCAGTATCGGTTTGAAACTCAACACTTCAGACGACAAATGCCGAAAAATTTGCTAAAAGCATTAATTCCCTCACCCTCAACTGGGTAGATTTCTACAGGGAGGAGTCGTTTTTTTCATCGATATTTTCAAAAGTCATCCCTTCTTTTCGATTGTCTAGCCTTAATTAAAACTTACGTCGGTTTGGCGGTGGTCGTACCAGCAAAGACGTCAGGTTTTCCAGTTTTTTTCCTCCTTCACGGTACTGGTTCGAGCTTGCCTTCCTACTACCACTTTTTCTTTTTGCTCAATACACACCTCCAAACACCCGGGCGACGCCGGGCACCCATGCTATATGTATATATATATATATATATATATATATATATATATATATATATATATATATATATATAATATGATGAGTCGTACACTAGGAAACAAATGTCAGTAGATAATTATATTAAAAAAATAATACATATGTCGCTCCCAAATGTGGGGATTACAAACTGGTCAATGGGGAAATTATTCCCAAATCGCATTTAAGTAAAAATGCCCTTCCATATAAATAATTGAATTCTATTCAATAAGTATCGCTAACAAAAACAAACGACATAATATATATATATATATATATATATATATATATATATATATATATATATATATATATATATAGCGACCTGCTAGTTTCTCATTAAACCGAACACTCTTTACCAGTTCATATACATCTACAGTCTTTGAACTAAAAACCTTTCAGCATTAGCACATCTTTGATAAGGATTGATATCAATCGAGGTTAGCTATTATTTTCCATCGAACGCCAGTTGAAATGTTGAACCTCAGGAAAGATTTATGCTCACGTTTGCACTATAAACAATATTTACCTGTAAGTCAAATCGGCGTCCGGTTAAAGTTTACTGCCTATCTGCGAATATTCAAAACTTAGTGTTATGCACTAACGTGTTTACATGTTGACATTCTGGGTGATTTTTTTTTATGCCTCTTGAAACATTCTGAGGTTTTAGGATGGAGTTATACTTTTTGGAAATATATTTTAATCCTTTTCAGTGTCTGTATTGTATATATGTATTGTTTTACTTCTGCTCCGATTATTTACAGTTTCTGTAGCTCTCGCTTCTGTCATTCTTCCTCTTTGCTTTGTTTATAAGATAAAACATACTTTTCTGTAGAAATTTCTGGTTTCTCTTTCTAATGGATATTCCGATATAAGACCTATCTAAGAACACTGCCAGGCACATAAATTACCTTCGTGTGATACTTCATAAAAATCAACAATCCGTTTTTAAGTCGATAAGGAACGAACTCACACACACAGACAATTTTTTTGATATAACAGTAGAGATATTTCATATTTATAATGTATTTTATAGTTCATGTTTGTATACTTTCTCTTACTCTCGCTTCTGTCATTCTCTCTCGCGTACTTCCTCTCTTAATTTTGTTTATAAGATAAAAACATGTTAATGCGAATTTTCTGTTTCGTTTTCTAATGCAGACAAACCATATGAAAATATATTGTAACTCGCGTATAGACGGTGTTAAAAAAAAGTCAGTGGGGGGTGTTGAATCTTAATAGATTTTTTTTTTACTTTTGATAAATTCTTTAATTTTAACACAATCTGACTAAGACGTTGTAATTCAAAGTCTTTATTTATGAAAACTAATGTTTTTTTTAATGTTACGCATTTTCAGCTTCGCATGTTTGTGCTCTTCCCAAAACATTATTCCTGAAAGATTGTAGAATCTCTGGATTGCGATTAAACTTCTATATTTCATTTCTGGTGTTTTCCTTCAATTCTTGCAGGGTGATGGGTTAATTATCATAGAAAAAGTCGAGGCTACTAGAGTCTGGGTAAATGGCGGCCATTTGACATTGTCATAGCGAGAGATAATATTCTCGACAAAGCATTGCCCTTTTTTTTGTAAAACAATTTCACACCTTGCTTACGTAATTCAATGCTATACTCATCCATAATTAATTTTCAGAATATTATCTCTAAAATATATGAAATAGATTTAAATAAAAAAATAAATCATTAGTAAAATTACAAAGATTTTCAACCCTTCAGTGACTTTTTGGACAGGCTGTAGAAAGAAAAGAATTTGCAGTTATTTCAATCAACATAATATATTCTGTCTTCAGGATGAATAAAAAAATAATAGTTATAATTCTTTATTTTAATTCTACAGTAAAATAAAAAAAATAATGAAAATTCATTCAAAAAAATACTTAGTTTTTCAAATTTACCTCATAATTAAATTTGGAAATAAAATTTAAAAAGAAACTGGAATGCACACAACCTTAGGTCCTAATAATTCAAACACTACCATATTTGAATATATGGTTTAGTGGCAATTTTAGTCAATTAGAACTGCTTTAAAGCTTCCCCGTTCACTCATTTTTCGACTGAATTTCAAACAATTATTACAGTTTATAGATCACTTTCTCAACTATATTGTGAAAAACATTGTTCAATCTTCGTTCAGTAAAACCAAAAGTTATGATGAATTTTCTAGTGTTCAACATCGTTAAAACATGTAAGAAGGTGAGCAACGCTTTTTATGACTTGTTTCCATAGCAACCACGTCGCTTCAGCGACTACTGCTGCTACTAATTCGAAAAGAGAAGTAACAAGTGAAGCAGAAATGAAAGCATACAAGAGAGATAATTGGGAGTTCTATTGAAAGCAGACGAGTGCCGTACATTGTTATTACATATGTGTTTATGGGGAAAAAACAGATTGAAATTAAACAAAGGACAAGTGAATTTATTGGAAGCCTGGAAAAATCATGGATTATAATAAAACCATGCGAGCATGAAAAGTAATGTGGTTTAACTTAAACATGGAAACTAAAGGTCTAGTTGTTAAAACTAGAAAAAAAAGGACAAACCATTCTAGTAAAAAATATAATAAATTTATAACTAATAATATTGCAGCATTCAGAATTTTAAAAAAATCAATTTATAACATTATATAATCAATTTTTTATGCTGCAATAGTTTAAGTCATAAATTTATAGTTTTTACTAGAATATTTCTTTCCAGTTTTAACAACTAGTCCTTTACTTTTCCATGTTTAAGCTTAACCACATTATTTTTCATGCTCGCATTTTTTCTGTTATAATACAGAAATGTTATTTATGTACGAGATTTCTAAAACCTTCTATAATAATGAAGACCTGGACTATAATTCACTCGGTAAGCGACAGGTACTTATACATCAACTAGTACATAATTAGTATAAATAGAATAAAACAAAAGATATCACCCAAATTGATTAAGTCGGAATAATACTTCTTTTGGTATTCTCAACAATGAACGAATCAGTGTTCTCTCATTTGTGCCATTTGTCCTCTTCGTTCGCCGGCTGCCACTGTCGCCGTATCCTTGTGGCTGAATTGTAAGTGATCCACGCCGGGCATTAATCACAACGTAGGGAAACCCCGGGGACATTTATTGGCCAGAAAGCTGCTCTCGACTTTCAATCTTATAAAAGTCAGTGGACAGTTGGGAGCTGCCATCCAGCTCCCGTTTAAACCCTCGCATACATGAAAAGAAAAAAAGAAAAAAAATAAACAGCAAAAAAAAAGAAAAAGAAAAGAGAACACGGCAAACATACGTTCCCAACACAACACAAAAATTAAAAATAACAGGGGAACAAATCAGTAAAACCTGACCGGAAAGGAAGACATGAAGAGCAGCTGCATCGCCAATGTTTAATGAAAGGCAACTACGTTTTAGCAACGTTAAGAGGAGGAAAAACATTGCTATTTTCTGTGAAAAGAAAAGTAATTTTGAAACATTATCTACATAATATTCTCCATGATCTGTCCTTAATTAGTCCAGACGTAACGCTTAGGAAAAGACCTAACACCATTTTCGAAGGGCAGTCTATTGGGAAAAGGACATATTCTCGAAATTCGACTTTAAAAAAGCTAATCCGGCAACACTGGACAAAGATATATGAATGACCTCCCTTTGATATAACTTACTTTTCGAATATCATTATAATAATATATGATCATTGTTTTTATGATGTGTGAAAAGAACTCGTAGTAATTTCGACGTGTAGCAGTTCTCAACCGAACAAATAGGCCAGCTACACTTTTAAGTAAAAAAAAGTAAACATTCGAAAAACATAGAAAAAACAAGAATATTGCCTGCCAAGAGATGTTGGACTGAAAATATAAATCAAACATTGTCTGTTAAAATGTAATTTTATTATCTGTATTGAGCTATGGAGCATAATATCACTTTTTTGTGTATTTATTAGTACTTACTAATTTATTTTTTTTTTAAGTCAGTTCTATTTTTAAATACAATGGAAACTATATTTATAAAAATAATTATAAACTAATGTTTTCTGCGTGTTAATGGTTTTCATGCTCAATATAACTAATTTTGGGGTTATCCAGATACATATAATTTTTATCAAAACTCTAGCAGGGAGATCCGGCGTTGAAAGGGATAAAATGTGAGTCAATTAATGCTCCAATTTTCCATACTTTTATTGTAATCGAAATCGGTGAAATCGCCGAATTTTTAAATCAAATCAATTGATTGCTTGCCATAGTTGGTAACCCCCTCCTCGTAGTGCACCAGGGGGAAATCTTCACATGCCTTCCCGTAATGACTTAGTCCAGAATACGCTGTATTCTGCATTGCATTGTAAAGAATCTACTGTCGATTATATAAAATTATATGTAAATAATGGCTACACTCAAAGGTTAAAAATGCAAAATTCAATTATCATGGTTCAATTGTGCAGTATATAGAAGCATTCATTTCAAAGGTGCATCTGTCATATCAAAAAATACGTTGTTCATCTTATATGTTTGCGCTTACTACTTGTGTGTGATCATGGCTTGAATTTCTGTTTTAAAATAAACAAATAAAGTATTGTTTGAGGCGCCCTCGCCGGGGAATATTGGCGGAGCTCCTCAGACTTATTTTTCGAGGGTGGAGGTTTGCTCCGCTTGAGGTGTTGGTCTATTTTCCCACTTTCTAACATTGTGTCACATCTCCTTGCGGTGGGAGAAAGGTAAGTACCGCAATTATCGCAAGCTAACAAGATACTAGAGATTGTCTGACTTAACAGTGGGAAAATGCCGAAAACCTTATTTTTGTATCACTTTCTTGTAAATACATTCTTTTCAACGTAAACCAGTTGATCTAGTCGTTTTATGACCATTTCCTAAGGCCACAGGATATATAATGTTTCCTCAGCCGTCGGCGTTCAGTAATTTACTTTGTACGATGACGGATTCTCCAGTTAACTTCTGCTCATCGGCCATTCCATTGTTTAGCGCCTTTTACTCGTCTATAGAGCCATAGTACAGTATCATTTCTATTTGTGTTTAGTTATCAGTGAATGTTGCCCTATCTTCTTGTCCACTTAAATGTATGGAAATATCAGAATTCTATGATAAATATATATTCCTTACCTTTGACATTTTTCTCAGTGATTATTTTATTGGCAGGATGTATGCATATCAATGAAGTTTCGTTCCTCTGACATGAAAACGTTATAAAGAGACTAAAGTGTAATGGCAGGAAGTCGAGTCCTTACAACCCTACTAAACAAGCCCGAATGTAGAAACTCGTGCGAAAGATGATAAACCTTTTTATAATTACAAGCTATTTCGGCATGAAAATAAAAAGTCGATGCGATCGAGGCGAAGGTCGGACTTACGAAAATTGAAAGCTTTGAGAAATAAAAAGATTAAAATTATTTGCAGTGAACTTTGAAGAATTGTTGATAAATGGAAATATCAAACGATTAGCTTCGATCTTTGGAAATCGAAAGCGTCGTGAAATGGGAATATTAAATGGTTCGCGTCGAACTTTAAAAATTAAACGCGTCGAGAAATGGAAACATTGAAATGTGATTAGAGTTGGACTTTTTTCTAATCGTCGTCGTATAATGGAGAATTACGATTCGACTGAATATTTATGTGTTTAGGAAGCTAGTAGTTTCTAGCGATGTTTGTAGATGTGAGTGACAATCTGGGGTTATGAGATAATCTTAAAGATCATGGGGGTGTGTAGTTCGGTATGTATTGATTTGCATATTAATGAAGCTTCATCACCCCCACCCCATTCAGGAAAACGTTAAAAGAAGAACTAAAGTCGAGAGGGCAGGGGCAGTCGAGGTCTTAGAACCGAACGAACAGGTCGCAATGTAGAAACTCGTACAACCGCTTATAACAAGCCCCCTTTTTTACAGACTTGTATATCAGGACGGTTTCGTTCTTGAATCAGCATTTTCGGTTGGTTTAGAAAACCTAAAGAATTAGGATTTTCACGTATGTTATCTTCTTCCTGTCACGAGTAGGATGAGAGTGATCATGTAGGTTTAAGTATGGAACTAGCATCTCAATATATTATGAGAAATATTATTAAGATGTGAAATGAAAAAAATCGAAGTGCCGGGTGTCTACAAACGATAGAATAATAATAAAAAAAAGGTTTTGATATCTTATCGTTAAATGGAAGTTAGCATTTAAGACAATGATGACATATTCAGAAATAAATCATTGGTTATATTCTTATTTACGATTTTTGTATGTATGCTTTAATACGCTTGATGGTTAGGTCGCTGTGGTCAAGTTGAGCCCGTATACGCAACATAACCTGTACTAAATGCTAATATATAAGCTCATCGGAGCAATCATACCTGGCTATATTTTAGTAATATATGTATATAGATACATACATACATACATATATATATATACATATATACACACATATATATATATTTATTTATTCACACACACATATATATATGTATATATATATACATGGCTGTATATTAGTAATATATGTATGCATATACATATATAAATACATATATACATATATATTTATTCACACACACACACACACATATATATATAGCAATAATACACGTCAATTGCTAATTAGCTAATCTAGCGAGAAAGAAAATGCAAACTAAATAGTACACTTCAGTATTTAGAGTAAAAATGAATGGTAGAATGGCAACAGTAATGTAAGTACATATCAATAAAATAATAAAAATTCAAATGGCTAAAGATATTTCACAATATGGATATAAAGATGATAGTATCCATTGTAGATCTGAACGAAACGGCCGAAAAAAAGCTAAAAGAATGACTGAATCAAAGAGGTATTGATATCAAACAAACCAGGATACCTAGAAAATGATACGACATGTTTAGAACACGTATAGTGCGTGGAAACTAATGCATATAAATAGCTGATAATTAGGGCTATGACAAGAGAATATTCTTATCACGGTTTTGACCCTCGAGTATATATCTAACCCAGCCATAATTAATCAATTGAGAACAACATCACTCTATCTAAAAACACATATGTTTTATTTACATATATATACTCGTGGGTCAAAATAATTAAATGAATATTCTGTTGTCATAGTCCTACTGATAATATCTCATCGTCGCATAGTTCCAAATGAAACAACTAAGAATTGTAATGAGAAAACAATAAGTGGATTACAATAATACGTGGTTGGCCTTCGGGCCAGGATCAAAGTGTAGTATCTGTTCCGGCAGATACTGCACTTAAGATAATTTGTACCAGTCAATGGAGGGGAAACCCTCTATACTGGGACAATTATTATTTTTGGTAACCAGAGTGACCCCTTTTAGGGGAGCTGGTTTTTACCTCACATTAAAAACGGCCTTGTGCCTAATTTGCTCGGTGGGGGAGCAAATAAATACCATCTGTTCCGGCAGATACTGCAAGCTATGACTAGCTATGACTAGCAAAGACCAGATGTGGGGGCAACCCCACATGCCTGACCTTTAACCAGCTCCCATTTCCCACCTCTCGGGAGCTGGTCCCCTTTTTCCCTTCCCCCTCCCTTCACTCCTCACATTAAAAATTGGCCTTGTGCCTAATTTGCTCGGTGGGGGAGCAAATAAATACCATCTGTTCCGGCAGATACTGCACTTAAGATAATTTGTACCAGTCAATGGAGGGGAAACCCTCTATAGTGGGACAATTATTTTTGGTAACCAGAGTGACCCCTTTTAGGGGAGCTGGTTTTTACCTCACATTAAAAACGGCCTTGTGCCTAATTTGCTCAGTGGGGGAGCAAATAAATACCATCTGTTCCGGCAGATGCTGCACTTAAGATAATTTGTACCAGTCAATGGAGGGGAAACCCTCTATACTGGGAACCGCCTGGGTAATACCTAGGAGGTCCACCCTCCCAGGCCTTGCCACCGGGCTTTCCGGTGGGGCAAGTTTATTGCTTGCTGCCTGAGGCGCCCCGACCGGGGAATGCCGACGGGGTTACTCAGGCAATTTTTAAAATTGCAGGAGTGCCCCTCCTTTAGGGGAGCCTGCGGGGTTCCCACTTTCCGGCCTTGTGCCACATAATGCTGATGTGGGCAGCATTTAAATAAAAACCCTCTATACTGGGACAATTATTATTTTTGGTAACCAGAGTGACCCCTTTTTGGGGAGCTGGTTTTTACCTCACATTAAAAACGGCCTTGTGCCTAATTTGCTCAGTGGGGGAGCAAATAAACACCATCTGTTCCGGCAGATGCTGCACTTAAGATAATTTGTACCAGTCAATGGAGGGGAAACCCTCTATACTGGGACAATTATTATTTTTGGTAACCAGAGTGACCCCTTTGTGGGGAGCTGGTTTTTACCTCACATTAAAAACGGCCTTGTGCCTAATTTGCTCAGTGGTGGAGCAAATAAATACCATCTGTTCCGGCAGATACTGCACTTAAGATAATTTGTACCAGTCAATGGAGGGGAAACCCTCTATACTGGGACAATTATTATTTTTGGTAACCAGAGTGATCCCTTTTAGGGGAGCTGGTTTTTACCTCACATTAAAAACGGCCTTGTGCCTAATTTGCTCAGTGGGGGAGCAAATAAACACCATCTGTTCCGGCAGATACTGCAAGCTATGACTAGCTATGACTAGCAAAGACCATATGTGGGGGTAACCCCACATATCTGACCAGTCAAGTCGAGGATTCGTCACTTGACACTCAGCCCAACAGGTGAAGGGCCGGGAATCGGCCCAGCACCTGTTGGACTGAGGTACACCGCCTGGGTAATACCTAGGAGGTCCACCCTCCCAGGCCTTGCCACCGGGCTTTCCGGTGGGGCAAGTTTATTGCTTGCTGCTTGAGGCGCCCCGACCGGGTAATGCCGACGGGGTTACTCAGGCAATTTTTAAAATTGCAGGAGTGCCCCTCCTTTAGGGGAGCCTGCGGGGTTCCCACTTTCCGGCCTTGTGCCACATTTTGCTGATGTGGGCAGCAAATAAATATCAACCCCACATGCCTGACCTTTAACCAGCTCCCATTTCCCACCTCTCGGGAGCTGGTCCCCTTTTTCCCTTCCCCCTCCCTTCACTCCTCACATTAAAAATTGGCCTTGTGCCTAATTTGCTCGGTGGGGGAGCAAATAAATACCATCTGTTCCGGCAGATACTGCACTTAAGATAATTTGTACCAGTCAATGGAGGGGAAACCCTCTATACTGGGACAATTATTATTTTTGGTAACCAGAGTGCCCCCTTTTTGCCTACTTTTAGGGGAGCTGGTTTTTACCTCACATTAAAAACGGCCTTGTGCCTAATTTGCTCTGTGGGGGAGCAAATAAATACCATCTGTTCCGACGGATACTGCAAGCTATGACTAGCTATGACTAGTAAAGACCAGATGTGGGGGCAACCCCACATGCCTGACCATTAACCGGCTCCCATTTCCCACCTCTCGGGAGCTGGTCCCCTTTTTCCCTTCCCCCTCCCTTCACTCCTCACATTAAAAATCGGCCTTGTGCCTAATTTGCTCTGTGGGGGAGCAAATAAATACCATCTGTTCCGGCAGATACTGCAAGCTATGACTAGCTAGGACTAGCTATGACTAGCAAAGACCAGATGCGGGGGCAACCCCACATGCCTGACCTTTAACCAGCTCCCATTTCCCACCTCTCGGGAGCTGGTCCCCCCCTTTCCCTTCCCCCTCCCTTCACTCCTCACATTAAAAATTGGCCTTGTGCCTAATTTGCTCGGTGGGGGGAGCAAATAAATACCATCTGTTCCGGCAGATGCTGCAAGCTATGACTAGCTATGACTAGCAAAGACCAGATGTGGGGGCAACCCCACATGTCTGACCTTTAACCAGCTCCCATTTCCCACCTCTCGGGAGCTGGTCCCCTTTTTCCCTTCCCCCTCCCTTCACTCCTCACATTAAAAATTGGCCTTGTGCCTAATTTGCTCGGTGGGGGAGCAAATAAATACCATCTGTTCCGGCAGATACTGCAAGCAAAGACCATATGTGGGGGCGACCCCACATATAAGACCTTGGTCAATGTAGGGACAACCCTTCATACCAATTGTCACTATCCAGCTCCCTTACTCCCCGGGGAGTTGGTCCCCATTTCCCCTTAACTCCTCACATTAAAAATCGGCCTTGTGCCTAATTTGCTCAGTGGGGAAGCAAATAAATACAATCTGTTCTGCAGATGCTGCACTTAAGATAATTTGTACCAGTCAATGGAGGGGAAACCCTCTATACTGGGACAATTATTATTTTTGGTAATCAGAGTGCCCCCCTTTTGCCTACTTTTAGGGGAGCTGGTTTTTACCCCACATTAAAAACGGCCTTATGCCTAATTTGCTTTGGTGGGGAAGCAAATAAATACATCAAAGTGTAGTACCTGTTCCGGCAGATACTGCAAGCAAAGACCATATGTGGGGGCAACCTCACATATAAGACCTTGGTCAATGTAGGGGAAACCCTTCATACCAATTGTCACTACCAGCTCCCTACTCCCCAGGGAGTAGATCCCCATTTCCCCTTCACTCCTCACTTTAAAAATCGGCCTTGTGCCTAATTTACTCAGTGGGGGAGCAAATAAATACCTCAAAGTGTAGTATCTGTTCTTCAGATGCTGCACTTCCATTTCTTGTTCTCTTTCGATAAAGGAGCAGTCCTTCACGACTGAGACATTTTTTTTATTTTTGTACCTTTTCTCCACGTTAAAAAACGACCCTGGTGTCTAACTCTGTCTCGTGGGGAGGCATTATAAATAGGTACAATAATAAGTGGCTACCATTACTCATATCACAGGGACAAACATTAATCACTGCACTGTTTGGTATCAGAACGTGAAAAATGCGCAACTGTGGTATTATAGATGAGCCACACTGCTAAGAAGTAGGATATAAAATAAAAAAGCATAGCTAACAAAATAAATAGGAGCTAGTTTATGAGTAGGCAATAGACATGAATTTGTTCTTAACGCAGACAAAGGAGAAATAGGGTTAGGTTTAAATTAAGGTGTGAACAATAAGTGTGCTGGGGGACTCAGTCAATGGACATGTAGATATATTTAGATTTGGTTTGTGGGTATTTTGGAATCGCCAAGGGGTTTTACGATGTTTTATGTAGTAATGAGTCGAACACATTTCGACGGTACACTTAATGGGAATTCAGTTGGACGCTTGAATAATTGACAGCTGAATGTAGTTTAAGACGGACCGTGGTTTGGGCTAGGTCGGTAAAGCTTTGGGAGCTTTAGATGAACTGACGCCAACAGATAAACCCAGCTTCTACAGGACGTAGCCGTGGGCCTTAGCATGTAGAGGAATGATGATGACGCACACTCTTATCACATCGATATAGGCGTGTTATCTTTATTTCTCCCATGTTATTTTATTTATAAATTTGTGATGGTTGCCAATGCGTAAGAAACAACGGCACGACCATAAGAAGATAAGAACATGAATGAAAAATCCACAGAACAAAACGATGGGGGCGACGGATTGTCACAGTGGGGCCACGTGGTGTTACATTAATTCTAATTAATAATTATTAGCTGAAGAATTTTGTGTGAAATCTTGCAGTAAAGGCACTTGACATGATAGAAAATACTTTTGTCTTTATCTAAAAGCAAAGAAAATATCTTTAAATAAAACAAATACTAAATAAATATAAAATAATGTATTTTTATTTAAAAATTACCGTAAAATCTGCTTAAATTTATGCAGATTACGTATTTATTGTTATATATCCAATTCTCTATAACTTATTGAAAAAAAAAATGAGAAACTGCACTAACCCTATGGTTGTTAAACCAGCTTATTCCGAAGGAGGAAGTTCCGTGGGAGTATGACATTCACAAATTGTCCCCAGTCGCATGTATATCCCCGTTAGGAGAGATGACGACGTTAGGTTTTTTCAACTCTTGCAAAGAGGGGTCGACGTCCTTCTACACACAGCGCCTGGAATTCCCAAACTTGTCACCCATCTAGTACTGACCTGGGTTAACATTGCTTAAAGCCGGTAATCTAATGAGAAGCGGTTGGTCAACGTAATTATTACATTATACCTAATATAAAATATTGATTTCAAAAGCAATATGAGTTGGGTGCTATCAGTTCGAAAATCGAACCCGAAGCATTTAGTGCTCCAGTCGTTGCTGTTTCGTTTGAGTTATTGTCAGAGAAATCAAAAATAATCACAAATGAACATACTTTAACGTATATTTGCGCATGCTCACACGAGTATTTTAAGTCGACTTACGCCTGACAAGTTCCAATTTCGGGCAATATTGACCCTTAGTAGCTATTTTACCGGCTAAAAATCCACACAAAAAAATGCAATCAGTTGACTAACCTCGCTACGTCTGAGGCTTTGCGTCTTAGAGGAGATACACTTTGAAATAATTTAGACAGACAGACAAACAGATATAGTGATTTTTATAAATTAGATTAAAATACTGGTTCTTATTATAGCATTTTAAAATTCGTTAAAAGGGCGTCGACTTTTATAAATATGGGGTTTTTATTTTAAATAAATGAATCAATTCCTAATTAACTTCTTACATTTTTACGCCAATATTGTGTCTTTAAGATAGCTTATAATGTGTATGATAACATGCTGATATATAAACAGTGTGTACTTGAAAATGAACAGCATGTTATAGGACGATTGTTTCATGATTTCTTCATGGGATTTTCAATGCATAATGTTTACAAGAGTGCAGTATAGTGTAGTAGTCATCACACTATACGACTGATAGTTCTTTTTTAAATAAAACTTGGAATATTTTCTGAATAATATTTTGTTTTATTTTGTTTGCAATACTTTGGAACTAAACGCGCGCGTCCTTAATATTAACTAGTAATACTTTTCTATCAGAAATAAGACGCTCCAAGATGAGGAGTGATACTTTTTAAGGATTGTTGACATTCACGTTGCAATACTTGCCGAATAATCTAATAGAATTCTTAAACGAATTACTTCGTTTAATTTTTTTTTTTACATGCAGCTCACAACTTATCAAGGCCCGGAAGCCACTCGGGGATAAGGGTTATTGTGTGTACAGTAATCAATGGGATATTATCGTAGTAATCGTTAGTACTGGAGATTTGATAAAGGCGGCTCATCAAAAATTTGTTTATGTTAGACTTGAAGACATCAACATTGTAGTCAGGTGAGAAACAGGCAAACGGAAGAGGGTTACACAAGCGTACACTTCTAAGAAAAAAACGTTGTTCATGGAATCTACATGTTTATTTAGGCACAGATAAAGAGTTGGGAAGAGTGGTTTCAGGTAGGCGGTTGTTTATCGTGAAAGATTGGCGAGGGGAGACCAGGTATTGGAGCTCGGACGAGCACCTGCCATGGAAATAACGATAAAACAAAGACAGGATCGAAACGTCTCTTCTGTGGGAGAGAGTTTGCAGAGAAGAGAAAGTGGTAACTCCCACTAAGCCACGAAGTCTATTTTGTACTCTGTCAAGGCTAGATAGGCTGTTTTTAGCAGCTCCTGCCCAGATGTGGCAGCAGTACTCCATCCTTGGACGTAGTTGGCTTTTATACAGATAGAGAATTGCATCAGTAGTGAGATATCTTCTGGAGCGGTAGAAGGATTCCACTATTTTCCCAGCGACCTTGGCAACAGACTCTATATTTATGGTTATAGTAACCACTATGCTGTTATGTATGCGTACAAGCGGCATTTATCCTAGCCGGATTAAACCACCTCCACAGGAAAAAAATGCCAAGCGAATAGTAACTTTATAAGCGGTTCCGTTTGCATGTATATCGTTGCCATGGGAGATGAAGACGCTAGATTTTTGCAGTTCTTTAAGAGAGATGTAAACGTCTTTCTACATACAGTTCCTAGTATTTCCAAATGGTCAGCCGTCCAGTAGTGATCAGGCTCAAAATTGCTTAATTTCTGTGAACAAAAGAGAAGAGGTCTGTTAACATGATAATGCCGTATAAGTTGCTACGGTGATAAGTATATTAATATAAAGCTTATATAACTGACGAGATGTTGAATTGTTTTCATTCGGTTTCCTTTTTACGGCATATCAAACCTGCCTAGAATCTTTCACGCTAAAACTATTCATATTTAAATAAATATGCTGTGTACGATTAATCGATCTCGGATCGTTGTTTGCATCGATAGCGGAGATTAACGTGCGAGTTCGCGACTTTTTTTTATAGATTAGATGGTATTTGAACCTCTGAGAGTTTTATCAATAGACCAAAACGGTATCCATTAAGTCACAGAAACACTCGTTTATTTTTGCTGATTTATTCTCTCTGTTTTTTCAATGTATCGGACATCAGGCATTGATACTGACCATCCCTTTTTTTTCGAATCATAGTGAATGAGCTAGGAAGGGAAAATACATAATTTCAGTTGGACAAGTAGGAGATGATCCCTCTTTATTACCCGTTCATTGGCAGGTGTTTTTTTTTTTCGTCCATAAACGAATAAGACAATAAACAAAGGATTAATAAGTTCGGTGAACTTCCTATTCAAATGCTGGCTCTTCCTAATAACCATAGCAAAACTATCGAACATAATATGCGAAAGGTCTTTAACGAACAGTCTTTCTGAATCGTTCATTACGCATTAAAAATTCATCCCGCTTTAGCAAAACGCGACTTCGCATTTTGTATGCCTCGTTGAGAAACAAAAAAAAAAAAAAAAAAAAAAAAGCAAAAAAACGAAAAATAATCCAATGCACCCGATCGGGAAAACAATCATTAATTGCTTATAGCTTTCTTTTTCAATCCGGGCATTCATATATTGGCTCGTCATTTCCAGCTTAATTCAATGGGAAATGGCAATAAATTACATAATGCGGACCGTTTCTAGCTGAGTCTTCAGGTGGGATATAACACGAACAAGATCGCTGTTGTATTCCACTAGTTATATTCATCTTTCTCACGTTAGCACACAAGAAATACGTAAACAATACGTGATCAATAAATAATTAGAACTCATAATTCTTTATTTCCGTACGTTTGTTTAAATTTAGATTAACAGCTCTAATAATAATAATAAAAAAAACCTGTTGGTTTTGAAATTAACTCTGTAGCTTTATTTTATTACTTCGGGGTCATTGTTATCAAGGCCTGAAGGCGACTCTAGGATAAGGTTTAAGGAGTGTTAGGCAGACAATGAGACAATACTGGGACTATTAGTAATCTAATATATAAACGGCTATATGTTTGTCTGTATGTCGGTCTCTCTGTCTGTTTGTCTCCGTATTTTCAAATTCTTTCCCCTACGAAAATAAAAGTCGCAGAGCGTCGATAGGAGCCTCAAGTGATTGGATTTGTTACAGGCTGCTATTTTAAGCTATTGTAAGCTGGTTAAAATTTTAAGGAGCCAAAAATGGGGCAAAATTGTAAAAAAAAATCGTTAAACGTTTGGTACATTCATCGTAGTTTAATTTTTAACCGGTTTTATCCGTTTCACGCTGGTACAGTGGTAGCCTCGCCAGCTTTACATGCTTCTGGTTTCGATCCTAGCTTTTGGCTCTAAAATTTTTTTTTTTTTTTTTTACTTTTAAAATCACAACTCTTTAATAATATATACGAAATCTGGACAAATTTAAATGTCATATTTAAGCATATTATACTCCCGGGAAAAGTCCTTACCCCGCCTCAGGTAGTGAGTTAATATAGGAGAACGACTCTCTTATTTACAAAGAACTTATTTACATTACACGTCTAAAAGACTATGTTATGGTCAGCTGGAAAGCAGCCTCACGCTATTGTGTTGTAAAGACAGACAGTTCCATGAAAGAATCGCTATACATGACATTTTCAAGTTTTGTGGCATAGATAGAGAGTCGGGGAACTACAGTGAGACGAATGAATAATTTTTACAAAAGTTTCACAGACGCTGGTATTGAGTACGTCTCTGTCGAGCACACACGACAAAAGGGTTTGTATTACTGTACACATAGATTCGAAAAAGTTGTCAAAAACAAATATATAACAAATAAATGTTATCAAAGGCAAGATAAGTTACTTTTCTACCAAACTGGATACATTTTTCGTGTTTTTATTCAATTTAACATGTTTATTCAGCTCGAAAACCATACAGTGTTTACCGATGTATTGGAAAATTCAAGATGGCGGCCGATTCTCTCGTTAACACAGTAAGTTTGGAAAAAGGTGTAATAAATAATAAACTAGACAAAATGCTGTTAGAAATTTGCTCAATATATGTTACCGTGACATAACTTGACATATATTCGGTGGTTTTTAATAATATTTTGTCTAGTTTATTATTTATAACACCTTTTCCTGAACTTACCGTGTTAAAGAGAGAATCGGCCGCCATCTTGAATTTTCCAATACATCGGTAAACACTGTATGGTTTTCGACCTGATTAAACATGTTAAATTGCATAAAAACACGAAAATTATATCCAGTTTGGTAGAAAAGTAACTTATCTTGCCTTTGATAACATTTATTTGTTATATATTTGTTTTTTGACAACTTTTTCGAATCTATGTGTACAGTAATACAAACCCGACAAAAGTAACAAGAGCCAAGAGATAGATGTGTAATGTATTTCTGTAAGGAAGATGAAATAGGAAGGCGAAAAAGGTCCTCGCTCATTGGATGTTGACACCGGTTTTGTACCTTGTCACGGTAAGATAGAGTACTCTTAACTGCTCCTTCCCAAGACGTATTATGACGTATTTCACTGGAGTTTTATCCTACAGACCACGTGATGAAACAAAAATGCTATCATCATACCCGTTATTCTATCATTGTTGTTAAGCAACGACATGGAAAAATGACTTTACCGATGATAAATAAATAAAAATGGCGTTTTTGATTAGCGATAATCGGTATTCTGGGACAAAAATTAAATAAGATAACTTCCATACTTATACAATAAAGGTCAGTAAATTTTAAAGAAAATCTGTTCAGTTGTTTCGGAGTCTATAAGAAACGAACACACACATGTACAAAATTGCATTTATATAATTGTAGATGTATGGGGTGCTAATGGTATTTTACGCCACTTAAGTTTTTGTAATATATATATATATATATATATATATATATATATATATATATATATATATATATATATATATATCGGTATGTTTTCAATGAAGTAGGCATGATTAAATACAACAAAGATACTTTACTTTATGATTTGTCCCTGATTTGGCGTATAATCCCTTTTTATATAGAATTCGAAATTTTAATGAAAATTCAACAGTTATCCCAAGTGCTTTTGATTCCTCTTCAGTCGGATAACAAGGAGTTAATGAACCAAAGTAGAAAAGAAGCGCGAATGTAAATCGAATTTTACATACTTTTAACCTTCCATCACTTGATACAATTTATTGTGTATTTTACTTGTAACTATTCTACTTTCCATTTGCACTTCTTTTCAATTTCAACTCCATGATTCGCAATCGAATCGAAAGTGTTTGTGATAACTGTGGAACTATCATTAATATTACCGATTTCCATATAAAAAAGATTATGTGGGAAATCGAAAAAATGAAAAAAGGGTCATAAAGAAAAATGTCTCCATTGTATTTAATAAGGTTTAATATAAATATATCTATGTTTAATAATATTTAATATATATATGTGTGTGTCTGTGTGTGTTTGTGTGTCTGTGTT
>NC_136482.1:165114932-165149932 GCF_053919585.1 Euprymna scolopes | reverse complement strand
TAAAATATTGATATTCGACACCGGATATATATTGTGTCAAATAAGTTGAAAATGATGCTGTTTTTTATACTTAATTTCTATTCTGTGATCTTTTGTGAAAAGGCGTCGAATATGAGGAAATAAATAAACAGATAAGTAAGAAAATAAAAATTATATATGCCCACAGAATTATGTGTATATATATATATATATATATATGTGTGTGTGTGTGTGTGCGTGTGTGTATGCATGAGTGTGTGTGTGTAAATATGATTATATGTAGCATATTTATTCGTCTATAAGAGCGTGTGCTCATAAATTGATGGCAAGTCGCACACATGTTGCAGGTGTTTAATAAACATATAGTACGTGCGGATATCGATGTTTCGCAGGAAATAAATTATAGCTTAGTTACGCTGCCGTCATTTCTGTTATTAATTTTATCTTTTTATTTCGGGACATTTGCCTTTATTTCCAATAAATTCAACCTGAACTTCCGTTTTCTTTTCCCTTCTTTGCCTTGGCTTGCAAGTGAAAATAGCATCTCGCCTCGTTCAACCGCCGACTGCAGAACGAGAACATTGCGAAAGAGGAACGCGGAAGATATATCGCTAGATGTCGCTTGTATCACCATCAATCTATGTCTTGAACGTGTCAAAACCATCGTACATCAACATAAAACAAAACAAAATGATGAAAGTATAAAATAAATGCGCGAGGAAAGGAGTTTGATAAAAATATAAGCGTTAATAGGAACCACCTTTGCGATGAACATGAACGGAATAAAAACCAAACGAAAGTAAAATAAAATAAAAAAAAATGTTGAAGAGGGAGTATTTAAATGTAGCATTTATCTGACGGCGACCACCAGCGGAGTTATATTTAGAAGGGATTCACGTTGAACTATCCTTCGTGTTCTTTTAGCCAATAAGTAAAACGAGTAATTCAATCTCCCCGAAAGTGCTTATATATATATATATATATATGTGTGTGTGTGTGTGTGTGTGTGTGTGTGTTGTGTGTGTGTGAGTGCGCGCGTGTGTGTGCGCGCGCGCTTGCGCGTGTGTGGGCGTGTGTTATGTGTGTGCGCGCGCGTGTGTATTCCAGGTTGAAAGATATCACGAAATTAAGACTAATTCAATTGCAAGAAGGGTCGTTGATAGTGCGCACTCAAAGAGGTCAGATCATAGTTTTTAATTTTTCTTTATGTAAATACAGCCATATCTTTCTACGATGTGCAGACCGTTTCAGGCAAGAAAATTTTAGAAATTAACAATGTTCAAAATTATTTTCATTTTTGGAGGAGAGAAAATATATTTTGCCATGGCTGACATGGGGCAAGAGTAATGCTTTTATCGACGTATATCGTCTCTCTTTTAAAATTGATCATGGTCTTGGACCTTTTCAATTTTTTTAATTTTTCAATTTTTCAATTTGATGAGATCAATTACATAAAAAATTAAAAACTATATATATATATATATATATATATATATATATATATGTGTGTGTGTGTGTGTGTGTGTGTGTGTGCGAGTGTGTGTATGTGTGTGTAATCTGTATGTATATTTCGTAATATATATATATATATATATATATATATATATATATATATATATATGATAAGTTTTTTTTTTTGGAAAAAGAATTCCAGCAGAGTGCTCAATTAAAAGGAAAATCCAAATTTTAAGAGCGTACTTATATTTTGTGTACAGAAAGTTGTTAGTTGAGACAGATCATTGGTACCGTCGGTTTCAAGCCCGATAATGAGGCCCGTTTAAGGTATCCTTATCAAGCTCTCTTCAGCCAATATTCGCTGAAGACGAATATTGGCTGAAGAGAGCTTGATAAGGATACCTTAAACGGGCCTCATTATCGGGCTTGAAACCGACGGTACCAATGATCTGTCTCAACTAACAACTTTCTGTACACAATATATATATATATATATATATATATATATATATATATATATATATATATATATATATATATATATATATGTGTGTGTGTGTGTGTGTGTGTGTATATATTAAGTGACAATTACATGACAGAGACCCATATTCCATATTTGAAGATGTCCTTCTTACAATTTATTTCTTTAAATGCTTGATATGCACAGCTTTTACAGCACCTGTTTCGTAGCGCAAAATCATTCACACAAGCGCTACGAAACAGATTGTGTTTAGAAGTGTGCATGTCAACGTACTGCTAGAAAACATCTTACAATTTGGAATACAGACTTTTGCCATTTATTTGTTATATGCTCTGTAATTACATTGAGCTTCCTAGATATAGAGATTGGTGTGAATAAAAGGTAAAATGTAATTGAAAACAACATTTCCAAATGAATATCTATACAACCATAAATATATGTACATAGATATGTATTCAATATATATATATATATATATATATATATATATATATATATATATATTAACTTTCTTGAAGTTATATATTTGGATTTTACTGTCACTGGATTATTTATCTTCCACCAGACTATCCATTCACGTGTAATCACCTTTTTCTTCACCATATCCCCCCTGCTTCACTTTTTTGTTATCAAGTAAGATCTTTGACTTACTTGTTGTTTCATCAAATACTTTTGCATGCAAAATCCAATCACGCATTTTGCTAATTCCTATCCTCTGATGATAAGGAAAGTATTTCTTCGAAACTCCGCGGATTAAGGTCTATCCACTTATCTAGTGTTTCCTTTTCAGATTAAATACGTTTTTAACTCATTTTTAAAGTGTTTTTTTTAAACATGTTTTATTAACTGTTTGCTCGTATTATAAGCTCTATCTCCTATTTGGTTTTATCGAGCTTTTACATCTGGCTGAGATAACTTTATAAATATTAATACTTTAATATTTATAATCTTGGATCATTTTGGTAAATTTTATTGTAATTTTTATTTCATGTATATATATATATATATATATATATATATATATATATATATATATATATCGCTAGATGGCTGTATTGTGTCTATGGTAAGTAAATATAAATTAGCACAGTCTACGTTTCAGGCATGGAAAATAATATACTTGAATGTGTAAATGAAAAGGTTAAACGTATAAAAAAATTTAAACATCCTAAAAAAATTAATCCTTTTCTAAAAATTCAGAAATACTGGAGCAACTTAAAATTCTTCAAGATAAGTTTGTAATAGTTCCGATTGATAAAGCAGCAAACAATCTAGCTTTTATATGTAAAACATATTATATACAACGTTTATTGATAGAAGTAGGAATTATAGGTAACGTTTGCGATACCTATAATGTAAGTAATATTTATTTACATGACATTATTCTGAATAATACTAGTATTAGTGTAAAAGTGGGATTAAAGTTAGAAGAAAAAAAAACCCAAAAAACTTCTATGTATGTATTGGATACCTAAAATGTACAAAAATCCAGTTAGCGCTAGGTTTATAGTAGTTTAAAAAAGCTTCATTTCTAAACCTTTAAGTAAAGCAATACCCACCATTATGTTTTAGACAGTGTAATAGATACTACGGTGCCAAAATTAAAAAAATTTGAACTGGCGGGGGTAAGTCCACTTAATTTGTCCATTTTATGCATGCGTAAATACATATTGATACGTTTAACTGCAATAAATATTAGAGCCGTCTATATGCGAGTGTAATTACTTCAGATGGCAGCTAAATGTTTTTTTTGTTGTTTTTTTTAATTCTATCGTATGACACCGATGTATTTATATTTAACTTATGAAATCAATGCTATATATTGGCTGCAATTTAATTTTAACAACTAAATTTATATATCGATCTATTCTTTAATATTGCGCTTTTCCTTTTTGGCTAGGATCACCCTGAAAGTATTACCTCTAGTAATATCTATCAGGATTTTTCATCGAATTTTAATCTGTGTCTTATCTCGCTTATATATATATATATATATATATATATATATATATATATATATATATATATATTAAATTTCGTATATGTAAACAGGTGTAAAAGATTATAACCATTGATATTATTTGGGTAAATATGGATATATTAATTAAAAATAATAAATTTACGAATTCATGAATAGAAAATTTCTGGCAGGATATATCTTAATTAATGGAATTTGTTAACACGATTATCTGGGTTTTAGTGATTTTATTTCTAAATTCAAAATGGCGTAATGTAAGCAAAATATACGGTATTTGCAACTTTTAGGATTTTATAAGCATGTCCATTTTATTTCTTTTTGATCGAGGAGTTAAGAGTAAAATAGATTCACTGATTGATATAATAACTTAGTTATGGATTTTGCGAGGAGGAAGGAGGAAGGTAAAATCTTATTCCTTGAGAGAGGAGGAATGAGAAGAAAAATATATGGATATTTAAGGAGTTTTCAGCTAAATAATGAAAACTAACGTTTGGCTTATACCTATATTGAAAAAAAAAACGAATATCCTTTAACAGCTGCTTCATCTAGGTAGCTCAGCCAAAATCTGTTTGTTTGCGTTAGTAATGAAAGGAAAATATGTATATTTTCAAAATTAAATAAATAATATATAACCCCAATAGTTGCATTTGTCTCTTAACATTTTTCACCTTAAAGGGGTTAAGAAATGGAGATTCTCAACATCGTTTAGTGAAGGAGAAAATTGATTTATATATGAAAGCGTATAACGATTTCGACGGTGGCATCGGGCGCACCATAAAAGAGCTGGTTCGATGATGCGACGCAGGGGGCCAATAGTCGTAAAGCGTTATTTGCAATTTTCCCAATCGGCCGATAAAGCCGTGAATTGTGATAAATGGTCATTCCGCCGAGATAAGAAAACGTTGAATGTGTGAAACTTGGTCGCAATAGCTCGTATACAAGATGGCCGCAAGTTCGCTTGACAACACACACAGAGACACACGCACACACATAATGTGCGCTGTCTAACCTATATATATATATATATATATATATATATATATATATATATAGAGAGAGAGAGAGAGAGAGAGAGAGAGAGTAGCCTCTCTAGTCGCACTGATGAGCGGGGAAACAGCGAAACAGTACTGTATGTGAATGACCATAATGCTCCCTTTCTTGAGTTGAGCATTTCGGGAAGTAATATACAAACTGCCATTAGCGTATTAAGCGACGCTCTTTGCGTAAACAAATCCAGCGGAAGCATTTGGACGATGCCAAAACATCGTTAATTCATTATCCACACAGCAGCCGCCGTATAGCGTAATGGTGAGGAGCCATGACTGTCATTTGGACGGTCAGCGCTCGATCCTTGCTTTAGGCAGTTGCCTGTCTAGCCGCAAAGTACCGTATGTAGGCTCAACGCTGCTTAACTTCGATGATCTGACGAGAACCGGTGTGTCAACGTGATTATTATATTTGTGTATATATATATATATATATATATATGTATATATATATATATATATATATACTTTTTTTTACATAGGCATCATCACCTATCAAGGCCTTGATGCCACTAAAGGATAAGAGTTAAAGAGTGTACAGTAGAAATTGGACAATATAGTAATCGTTAATAATGGAAATTTGGTAAATTTGTTAACTTATATGGAACGGCTCATCAAAAACTTGTTTACGTTAGACTTTAAGACAACCATATTGTAATCAGCTGGAAAGCAGGAAAACGGAAGACAATTCCATAGTCGTGCAGTTCTAAGCAAAAAGCTTTGCTCATGGAATCTACGTTTAGGTTTAGGTACAGATAACAAGTGGGGGGAATTATTGATAGTGATGTCTGCTATATGTGTGTTTCTTGTGAAAGTTTGGCGACGGGGGGGAGTATTGATTTGGAGCTCAGCCGAGCATTTGCCATGAAAATAACGATAAAGTAGAACATTGTCTGTGCGTGTATGTTTCCGTGTGAGAGTTTGTTCCCTATAGACTAGAAAACGGCTGGGCTGATTTTTAGGAAATTTCGAACGAAGGTATTTTATGTGCCTAACAATTTGTTTTGATATGTCTTGCATTGGAATGTCTTCGGTAAATATCGATAATCGATAATCGAAAAAATTCCATGAAAGAAAGAACAGGCGATTTTGACTAAAGTTAATACTTTACACAGCCTAACATCACAAGTGCATTTGAGAAGTTTTATTGCTACACAAATCGTAAGGCTCGACATACGATCAATAGTAGATTCTTTAATATGACAGGAGGGCGTTCAAAATGAATGTTTCGATTTAGAGCACAATTAAGCCTTGATACTTGACATTTGCAAAGATGGCGTAACAAAATGAAAACATATTTGCAATCTCTTTCCCAATTTTCGGATTTTGTAATTGTTATGTTTGACGTTCATCTTTGTCGCCAACTGTTATGTTTGCAGGTTGAACCAAATAACGTATAAGGCAATACAAATGAAGACTAAAAAAAACAAAGGTAGATCAATAAGAAGTGTATTAGGAAAAGTATATTTACAGTATATTTATATAATAGTTGTCAGGTAAGAGATCTTGGCTGGTAAACATATCTGCTCTTGGCTCGGCCTTCGGTGGCTTCTGATTAACACACACTCAGACTAACCGAATCTTGCTATTTATGTGTAATATTATTCACATATGTAAATGAGTGGGTGCCACAACAACAGTAATAATGCCAATATGTCATTTATTTGTTATATGCTCACTATGTGCATCGAGCTTTATAAATTAAACGATTAATATAAATAAAAAGTAAAATATAATTGATTAACCTTATATATATCATTTTTCTTTTGCCTCCTATTCCCCTTACCTCACCCTTTTTTTAACCAAGTAAGATCTGTGACTTACTTGTAGTATCATTAAATACTTTTATATGCAAAATCCGATCCCGCATTTTGCTAATTTCTGCCCTCTGATGAGAAGGAGAGTATTTCTTCGAAACTCCGCGGATTAAGGACTATCCACTTATCTTGTGCTTCCTTTTTTAAAATTAAGTATGTTTTAACTCTTTTTCAAGATGTATTTTTACATGTTTTATTAATCATTTGTTCATATTATAAGCTCTATTTCCTTTTCGGTTTTATTGAGCTTTTACATCTGGTTGAGATTACTTTACTTGTAAATATTAACTCTTTAATATTTATAATATATTTTAAGTTTATCATTTTGATTACCTTGGTAAACTTATTGTAATTTATATATATATATATATATATATATATATATATATATATATATATATATACAGTCCTGGTCAAAATCATAAGACCACTTAAGAAAGTAAGCGTTTACGCATATTATCGAATTTTTAATCAAACAAATGGTTGAAATCATTGCCAAAAGGGAAATATGATGGAAACAAAATGAAATCTGCTTCATTCGAAACCTTAACCCTGATCTAATAATTATTTTTTTTTAAAAACGAATATTTTCACCGGGTCAAAACGACAAGACCACTTTAATAAAATCGGCTAGTTTAGAAAAAATGAATACGAAAAGCTTTCTATGTTACTAAAAGCAACTTGTTAGTGGATAAAACATCTTACTAAATTATAAATGGCAAAAGGGAAACCATTATCAGTCTTTGAGAGAGGAAGGATCTTTGAGCTTAATAGGAGTAGACTCTCTCATAGATCCATTGCAAACGAAGTGAATCGTAGCAAAACGGTCATCACAATTTTTTTAAGTAATCCAGATCAATATGGGCACAAAAAGAGTCCAGGTCGACAAAAAAAAAAAAAATAAATAAAAGTAACCCCATCACTGGATCGCCGTATCAAAAGAAGTTTAAAAAAAAAAAAAACTCCAGTATGAGCTCAAGTCGATTGAAAAGCAAAACAGCAGCAGAATGTAGTCCTAAAACCATCAGAAGGCATCTGAAAATGAAGGGTTTCAATCATTTAAAGCGACTGCAGAAACCACGTCTTCTTGAAAAGCACAAAAAATATGCCACCAAATACCAGACTTGGGATAAAGAGAAGTGGGAAAATGTAATTTTCTCCGATGAGAAAAAGTTTAATCTAGATGGTCCAGATGGATTTCCACACCATTGGCATGATAAAAATTTGCCCAAAGAGACTTTTTCAACTCGGCATAGTGGAGGAGGGTCTTTAATGATCTGGGGAGCTTTCTCGTCAGCTGGGACCCTAAAGTTGCAAGTAGTGAAAGGCCGGCAAACATCATTGAAGTACATTTTAATGCTTGAAAATGCTTCTATCCGAACTGAAGGTCCACGTCTGTGTGGAAGAAATAGGATTTTCCAGCAAGACAACGCTGCGATACACACTTCTCGACAAGCACGAGAATACTTTTCTTCAAATAATATAGAATTGTTAGATCATCCAGCATGTTCTCCGGACCTCAATCCCATTGAAAATCTTTGGGGATGGATGGCAAAAGAAGTGTTCAAGGATGGAACCCAGTATGATTCGATAAAGGAACTTTCTGATTCAGTTTTCAGTACATGGGATAAAATTCCTTCGCAACTGATAAAAAACTTAGTCGCAAGCATGCCGAAGAGGATTTTTGAAGTAATTCGTAATAATGGAGGCTATACTAAATAATGAGACCCTTTTTAGTAATTTAAAATTTTAAAACCTAATATTTGTTAGAAATAACAACTGTGAAAAGCTGAAATTGCCTTTTGTTAGATGAATTGTCAGTGGTCTTATCATTTTGACCAGGTTAAAATGTTTGTTTTTTAAAAAGTAATTATTAGATCAGGGTTAAGGTTTCGAATAAAGCAGATTCCATTTTTTCCCATCGTATTTTCCCTTTTGGCCATGGTTTCAAACATTTGTTTGATTAAAAATTCAATAATATGCGTTAACACTTACTTTCCGAAGTGGTCTTATGATTTTGACCAGAACTATATATATATATATATATATATATATATATATATATATATATATAGTACGCGGGTGCTTCCAAGGAAAAGTGAAAAGCATTACTTATGAAAGTCGTTCTAAAATTCAGGTAATTTTCATTCAAAAGTTAAAACGTTCAAGAGCTACGAAGACGGAAATGGTACGCCGGTCATAAATTTTAGAAGCGTTCTTTGCCATTCACATCTCTATCGCGAATCTGAAATCACCGAAGTCATCTCCTAACTGTGCTGACATCAACAGCCCTCGCTTTGTAAACGTTCAACTGGCGTCGGTAAATGTTGATCCGTTCAATTCCTCCGCATAGAGGAATTTAATGACGCATCTTTTCTTCTATAATAAAGATTGTTTTCTTAGAGTCTCACACCGTCAATATCTGCAACAGAGATATGAATCTTTCAGATCACGATTGCCTTATTTGAAATCCCTTTTGATCCATTGGTGCGTAATAAAAAAAATAGGAACCATTACTTTTGGAACGTCTCTTGTAACTGAAAAAAATATCCACTCCCCAATTTCATTTTTTGGTAGTCGACCTATGGTAAATTGCAATTATCTTGTCTATGCTTCATAACTCCATCCTCTCGTTTTGTTTTGCCTCCCCCTTTGATATTACTACCAGTTAGAGATTGATCTGCTTGTTTTCGATTGGGAACACACCGTAAAACAGTGGCAAGTCTATTATTCTAATATTATTATTATTCTGTTTTTTTTTGTTTTGTTTTATTTACTGGATTTCATTCTTTTGTTATATTAAAAATGTGTTTTCTTGTATTGAGCAGAGGTGTCTTCGTTTTTTAAAAAAAGGGGGTGGTCCGCTTTACAAATTCAAACTGTTCGAGAATAAGCGGGCAGGTCAGTAAATTATTTGTTTATCTATCTATTTATATATCTATCTATCTATCTAAATACAGTAGCGTCTAAAACTTAGGGACAAAATTTTAAAACCTAATATTTGTTAGAAATAACAACTGTGAAAAGCTGAAATTTTGACAACTGGTAGTCGTTATCATCCATGATGTCATACTAAAGTTTGAATCATTTGCAAATGATAAAAAAAGAATTATAACAATTATATTTTTTATTTTTAAAATAGGAACGTCCAAAAGTAAGAGATAAAATTGAGAAAACAATGTAAACAGTAGGCTATATTAAAAATTTTTGATTTCCTCTAAAGAATAATCTTACTTAGTCATTTGTAAACGTCGCATCAGCCGGCACCATGGGGAAACGCCGATTACTCTGTGAGACAAGCTGTTGTGAAGTTAAACAAGGAAAAGCACACCATTAGAGAGATTTCAGAGAAAGTGAAACGTTCCAAGAATGTTGTATCCAGGGTTGTTAAATCCTACAATGATACCGGCAATGAGACTGAGCATCATAAATTTTAATCCTAATGTTTTGACAGTTTGTCAAACTTTGTCAAACTCTGTGACCCTGTCAGTTGCAGCAGAAGGTATGCAAACGTGAATCGGAAGTGACGTGTCATATGTCACGTGTTCCAGTTTTCGCAAGCATAATTGAAGTTGGTTTTGAGACACCTAAGAGACAATATAGATTAAACATGTATCTCAATAAGGGAGCGATCTGCTCAAAATTGAGACAGAGAAACCAAAAGCCAAGATTCACCCCAGTTCTGCTGTGATGAAATGCGTGGAGGTGAACAAAGAATATATATAAACACATACATCGTCTGATGTCTGTCTGGAAGCGTTTACTTTAAACAGAATCCAGCTCCCAATACGTCGTTGAATCCCCCAAGAGTGAGGAGCAGAAACAGGTATGTCGTCATGTATATGCCATGTGTATGTGTATTGTATGTTTTGAAACGCAATCACGCGCCAGCACCTAAACGAATCACGAGCCGCCAAAATAGACATTATCGATGAGGACAGCAATCTGTAACACAACACAAACAAAAAAACAAAAAAAAACAGTTCATCTGAACCCCAATCTCTGGTTCCCCCTCGCCAATCTTTCACGAAAAACACCCGTCTAGCTGAATCCACTGTGAAAAATCTCCCCCACTCTATATCTGTGCCTAAATCAAAACGTGGATTCCATGAACAAAGCTTATTTCCTAGAACTGCATGCCTGTGGAACTCTTTTCCGTCTGCCTGATTCCCACCGGACTACAACTTGGATGTCTTCAAGTCCAATGTTAACAAATTCCTAATGAACCGCCCCCTTAAGTAAACACTTCATCAAATCTCCAGACTAACGTAATGTACTTGCAATAACCCTTATCCCTGAGTGGCTTCCGGGCCTTGATAAGTGGTGATCACTGTGTAAAAAAACAAAAACAACAATATACATACATATTATCTGTTTATGATAAGAACACAACTGGCATTATTAGGCCATGTATATACATTCAACACAAATACGTCACAATCGCATGTATATAACATACGTTAATTTGGCAGCGTATATACAGTCATATAGACACCCCACACGTATATATAACTAAACTTACTTGGTGATGACGTGAAAATGTATTATTTATGAAATTGGTGATCGTCAACGGGTATTATGTTGTTTAATTTTTTTAACTAATTTTTAAAAATATAATTGAATACATGTCATGAAAAAAAAATGGGAATAGAAAACAAAACTAACTTACGTTTAAATGAAATGAGAATCGACCTGTAATAAGTGGTGGCAGATAGCTTGTCCATGTTTCTTTTCGTAAAATAAATATTTTAAACAAATAGAATATTAAATTAGCTTGTATATTCTAAAACCAAACATTTCCTATCATAATTCATTTGTATTATTTACCAGATAAATTTCTTAATTACAAAATCAATGTTATTTTTATCATGAGAGAGCCACCATGAACCAAGGCCTGAAGGCCACTCGAGGATAAGGCTTAATGAGTGTACAGTGACAGAAATTGGGTAGAAAATTACTATTGAAAAGAAAGGCTCAACAAAAATTTCTTTAAACTCTACTTGAAGACAATCATGTTGTATTTAGATAGAAAGCAGGCTAGTGGTACAGAGTTCCACATGCGAGTAGTCCTAGTAACATGGATCATGCATTTAGATCTGATCTAGATGGATACGGAGTAGAGGAATGCTTATAGTGGTTATAGATAAACAAGTGTTTTTAGTGAAACATTCGTAAGGGGGAAGCATTGATTGAAGCTCTGACGAGCACTTGTCATAAAAATAACGATAGAGAAGAACAATGCTTGCAACGTCTATTATGTAGGAAAGACCTGTCAGGGAGATAAAAGGGGAATCGTCTTTGTATTGATTGCGTGAACTTCAATGATTAACCTGGTGAAATGTAGAAAAGCTAGCAGCTATTTATATTTGAAAATGTAGTATTCTATTCTTAGACATATAAGGCAAAAAAAAATGGTAATGTTTAGTCATAATAATCATATATTTTATTATCTATATATTAATACTGTAGTACCTTTAACGCACGCACGCTCGTACGTGTGTGACGGTTTCCAGATTATAAATTATTCGATCGGGGGATCCTATTTATTAAAAATAATGATAGCAGGTGATAACATACTTTGAACATTAAATTAGTATATAGATATGCTAATATGATGTGCGCAGTCTGTTATCATTTCTTATCCTCCCTTTTTCTTTTTTTAAATAAGATCTCCTGATTACCGAAGACGAAAAAAAAAATGATGTCGTTTTGGGGCCATACATGAAGCTAAAATATACGTTCATACACCTATAAGAATATTGAAGATAAAACGTAATAACAAGATATAGTCTGACACTACATTAATTAGATTACTTGTATAAATATGTGTACAGGTTTAAAAAGATAAAAACTACTATAATATCGTTGGATCTCCATTTAGGCGTAAGCCCCCAAAGAAATGCCCAGAAGCAATATATTACACATGAAAGATGCCGCTGTGGAATTTCCACAGGTTCTGCTAGTTAGAATGATTGTACTGTCGGTTTTTAATATGGAGGATTCAATATATATATATATATATATATATATATATATATATATATATATATACATATACATTATATATATATATATATATATATATATACATATACATATACATTATATATATATATATATATATATATATATATATATACATATATTAATACGATAGTGTTTGTGTTAGTTTCTGTGTCATGCTTACATCCTGGTCGTTTAATTGTATGTACTTCCATTTTTTGTCATAAATAATTTTACCAAGAACTCTTCATAAGTTTAGGATTCGGTTTAGATTATAGCTGATGGCATTTAAGTAATTTATTTTTTATACATAATTTTATCAAGAATTCTTAATAAGTAGTGGTTTCGGTTTCGATTATACTTGATGGCACTTCAATAATTTATTTTTCTTCTAAACAATTTTATCAAGAATTCTTCATAAATTTTGATTTCGGTTTCGATTCTGGCTGGAGGAACTCAATATATATATATATATATATATATATATATATATATATATATATATATATATATATATATTTCTTAAGGTTTTATTTCGGTTTCGATTAAAGTTAATGAACCTAAGTCATGCAGATATTTTTTGTTATTTTTAAAATCGCAACTTTATAGTGTATAAAAATCGATAGAACATTATCTCAATAATAATATGCACGAAATCTGAAAAAAAATATTAAAACATCGTATTTAAGCGTATTTTACGACCGGCTCGTGCTAACTTAGATAAATATTTTTGCAGTTTTAACAAAAAAGTTACAATAATATCAGAGCGTCTCCATTTACACTGAACATCTACAAAATGCCAACATCAATATATTACACAGGAATGAGTCCCCTGTGTAATTTCCACAGTTCTGCTGTGATGAAATGCGTGGAGGTGAACAAAGAATATATATAAAAACATACATCGTCTGATGTCTGTCTGGAAGCGTTTACTTTAAACAGAATCCAGCTCCCAATACGTCGTTGAATCCCCCAAGAGTGAGGAGCAGAAACAGGTATGTCGTCATGTATATGCCATGTGTATGTGTATTGTATGTTTTGAAACGCAATCACGCGCCAGCACCTAAACGAATCACGAGCCGCCAAAATAGACATTATCGATGAGGACAGCAGTCTGTAACACAACACAAACAAAAAAACAAAAAAAAACAGTTCATCTGAACCCCAATCTCTGGTTCCCCCTCGCCAATCTTTCACGAAAACACCCGTCTAGCTGAATCCACTGTGAAAAATCTCCCCCACTCTATATCTGTGCCTAAATCAAAACGTGGATTCCATGAACAAAGCTTATTTCCTAGAACTGCATGCCTGTGGAACTCTTTTCCGTCTGCCTGATTCCCACCGGACTACAACTTGGATGTCTTCAAGTCCAATGTTAACAAATTCCTAATGAACCGCCCCCTTAAGTAAACACTTCATCAAATCTCCAGACTAACGTAATGTACTTGCAATAACCCTTATCCCTGAGTGGCTTCCGGGCCTTGATAAGTGGTGATCACTGTGTAAAAAAACAAAAACAACAATATACATACATATTATCTGTTTATGATAAGAACACAACTGGCATTATTAGGCCATGTATATACATTCAACACAAATACGTCACAATCGCATGTATATAACATACGTTAATTTGGCAGCGTATATACAGTCATATAGACACCCCACACGTATATATAACTAAACTTACTTGATGATGACGTGAAAATGTATTATTTATGAAATTGGTGATCGTCAACGGGTATTATGTTGTTTAATTTTTTTAACTAATTTTTAAAAATATAATTGAATACATGTCATGAAAAAAAAATGGGAATAGAAAACAAAACTAACTTACGTTTAAATGAAATGAGAATCGACCCGTAATAATTGGTGGCAGATAGCTTGTCCATGTTTCTTTTCGTAAAATAAATATTTTAAACAAATAAAATATTAAATTAGCTTGTATATTCTAAAACCAAACATTTCCTATCATAATTCATTTGTATTATTTACCAGATAAATTTCTTAATTACAAAATCAATGTTATTTTTATCATGAGAGAGCCACCATGAACCAAGGCCTGAAGGCCACTCGAGGATAAGGCTTAATGAGTGTACAGTGACAGAAATTGGGTAGAAAATTACTATTGAAAAGAAAGGCTCAACAAAAATTTCTTTAAACTCTACTTGAAGACAATCATGTTGTATTTAGATAGAAAGCAGGCTAGTGGTACAGAGTTCCACATGCGAGTAGTCCTAGTAACATGGAACATGCATTTAGATCTGATCTAGATGGATACGGAGTAGAGGAATGCTTATAGTGGTTATAGATAAACAAGTGTTTTTAGTGAAACATTCGTAAGGGGGAAGCATTGATTGAAGCTCTGACGAGCACTTGTCATAAAAATAACGATAGAGAAGAACAATGCTTGCAACGTCTATTATGTAGGAAAGACCTGTCAGGGAGATAAAAGGGGAATCGTCTTTGTATTGATTGCGTGAACTTCAATGATTAACCTGGTGAAATGTAGAAAAGCTAGCAGCTATTTATATTTGAAAATGTAGTATTCTATTCTTAGACATATAAGGCAAAAAAAAATGGTAATGTTTAGTCATAATAATCATATATTTTATTATCTATATATTAATACTGAAGTACCTTTAACGCACGCACGCTCATACGTATGTGACGGTTTCCAGATTATAAATTATTCGATCGGGGGATCCTATTTATTAAAAATAATGATAGCAGGTGATAACATACTTTGAACATTAAATTAGTATATAGATATGCTAATATGATGTGCGCAGTCTGTTATCATTTCTTATCCTCCTTTTTTTTTTTTTAAATAAGATCTCCTGATTACGGAAGACGAAAAAAAAATGATGTCGTTTTTGGGCCATACATGAAGCTAAAATATACGTTCACATACACCTATAAGAATATAAGAGATAAACCGTAATAACAAGATATAGTCTGACACTACATTAATTAGATTACTTGTATAAATATGTGTACAGGTTTAAAAAGAAAAAAAAAACTACTATAATATCGTTGGATCTCCATTTAGGCGTAAGGCCCCCCCAAAAAATGTCCAGAAGCAATATATTACACATGAAAGATGCCGCTGTGGAATTTCCACAGGTTCTGCTAGTTAGAATGATTGTACTGTCGGTTTTTAATATGGACGATTCAACATATATATATATATATATATATATATATATATATATATATATATATATATATATATATATATATATATATATATATATATATTAATACGATAGTGTTTGTGTTAGTTCCTGTGTCATACTTAAGTCCGGGTCGTTTAATTGTATGTACTTCCATTTTTTGTCATAAATAATTTTACCAAGAACTCTTCATAAGTTTAGGATTCGGTTTAGATTATAGCTTATGGCATTTAAGTAATTTATTTTTTATACATAATTTTATCAAGAATTCTTAATAAGTAGTGGTTTCGGTTTCGATTATACCTGATGGCACTTCAATAATTTATTTTTCTTCTAAACAATTTTATCAAGAATTCTTCATAAATTTTGATTTCGGTTTCGATTCTGGCTGGATGAACTCAATATATATATATATATATATATATATATATATATATATATATATATATATATATATATTTCTTAAGGTTTTATTTCGGTTTCGATTCAAGTTAATGAACCGAAGTCATGCAGATAATTTTTTTTTATTTTTAAAATCGCAACTTTATAGTGTATAAAAATCGATAGAACATTATCTCAATAATAATATGCACGAAATCTGAAAAAAAATATTAAAACATCGTATTTAAGCGTACTTTACGACCGGCTCGTGCTAGCTTAGATAAATATTTTTGCAGTTTTAACAAAAAAGTTACAATAATATCAGAGCGTCTCCATTTACACTGAACATCTACAAAATGCCAACATCAATATATTACACAGGAATGAGTCCCCTGTGTAATTTCCACAAGTCGCGCCAGTATATATATATATATATATATATATATATATATATATATATATATGTACATATATATATGTATATATATGTACATATATATATATATATGTATATATACACATATATATATGTGTACATATGTACATATATATATGTATATATATATGCATATATATATATATATGTACATATATATGTATATATATATATGTACATACATATATATATGTACATATATATATATATATATATATATATATATATATATACATACATACATATATAATGTTTGCCAGAAATGTGTACTTATTGGGTCCACAGGGAAATTCCACTGTTTATGTTGCAAGATCAGTACGACCGATGACGTCATTCTGCAAATCTTTTTTTGCTGTTTTGTTCTTTTTATAGAAAGATTTAGTTTATCTAAATTCTATAAGAAAATGTAATATCGGAGAAAATTTGTAAACTTTTAAATAGAAATATTTAACTTCGAAAATGTACCTCCGTATGACAGAAAAAGTAGGTGTTCGTGAAAAATTAACCCGTTTTATTTTATTTTATTAAAAAAAAATTATTATTCAGTGGTCTCCCCAAATAAGGTACAGTGCCACTTTTAAATAGGGGACAACGAATTGGGACATAAGTTGCGGGGATATTATGGAGGGAGATTAACAGCAAGATGTCTGTTCACATTACACTTGAACTTCTGCATGCCAGTACAGTCGGCACAGCAGACTCATGGAAGAGAGTTCCAAACTCCAGCAATTGTGGGGAGGAAACTACTGGGATGGAAGGCTTTCTTACATCTAGGAATCTCTACTGTGAAGGGGTGGGATTTAGCTGCTTGTCGAGCTTATGTCCACCATTAAAGTACTATTAGACACAGGCAGAGTGATGCAACATTTCGTCCATCTCAAAATGTGTAAATTTGCAATAAGCTAGGTATTCCAAATACAATTTCCTGAATCATGGAATGTACTAGTGCGATAAACGTGTGAAATCAAGTTTAATTTGTAACCGTTCTTTTCTATTTTTATTTTTTATTTTTTTTTGTTTTGTTATGGTCCTAAAACTTGCAAATCATAATGCACCTTTACACATTATAATGACCAGAAGAATCGATTTCTCATTGGTTATTCTGCAGTCTGGCAGTCATAGCAGTCGGACTGACGTATACCTACAATCTTCATTTTGTGGTCTTTGTTTTTCTGATCAATCGTTTTTGTTTCCACTAATGACCGAGTTGTGTCTTTCTGGGGCCACAACATTGAGACGGATTCTCTCGGTCTTTATAGTGATGAAATAGTTTATTATCAACTGTAATGTTTTGCATAATAAGATTTTTTTTTAATGCCATCTCTCGACTGATTCAATTCTCAGAATGACGATATGTAGACGTTCAAAAACTGTACTAGGTGGAATGATAAAGTTGTTCCTAACGAAAAACAACGCTACAGATTTAATGTAAAGCATTTTTTTGAAAAAAAAATCAGTTCAGGTAACTTGACTTTGTAGACCTAATGACATCTATTCAACATAGGCGCCTTCAGCCGCAATCACTGCTTCGATGCTCCCTATCATGGGTTGAGCATATTGGGGAGCGAAAAATTAATCTGCCGCTAGCGTAAAAAGCAATGCTATTTGTGTAAACAAATAGAGCTTAAAACCTTGTAATTTCGCATTCCATCTTGGCAGCAACCAAATATCGCAACGGTAAGAACTCTGACTGTCGACTAGACGGCTCAGTTTCAATCCTGGGTTGAGGTAGTTACTGGTCTAGCCGCACTAATGAGCTGTGATACAGCGAAACAGTACTGTACGTGGATGACTATATATGTATAAATACACACAGATTCTCGTCAGATCACCGAAGTTAAGTAACGTATAGCTTGGTTAGTACCAGATGGGTGACCATTTGAGAAATCTAGGCGATGTATATGCTTTCCGCTTATCTCGGCATTTGTTTCCCGTCGTCCTGTAAATACACTTCACTTGTCACTGGTATTAAACAATTTCGAAGCAGGAGACGTGTGGTTAGAGATTTCGCACCTCCTGCCAGCAAAAAATTTTACGCAAACGCACACCTGCGTGCGTATCTATAGTCTGTCAAAGACTGAATGAGCCTCTTTATAAAATACAAATACGGATCCTAGGTAATTCGGTCTATTGTCCTAAACCGTTTTTCCTTAAATAATTTAAACAAAATAAGTAAGATTAGGGGGGGGGAAGTGCTTGTACATATGTATTTAAATAATGTTTTTTTTTAAGTGTGTGTGTATATATATATATATATATATATATATATATATATATATATATATATATATATATATATATATACACACATTGAATAATCCAACCTTCCCACACGCACATTTATAGTTCCTGTCCGGATTGGTTAGGATTTTAATATCCTTTTCACCCACGTATGGTCTATGATCGTTTTTTCTTCTTCTGCATTTCTCCTTTTGATATTCTGATGATGTCCCTGTGCAATAGTGACGAAACATTGATTACCAGTTTCTAAATTCTTCGTTTTTTCTTTCTAGAAACAACATAACGTCAACTATCACTGGTATTTTTATTTTATTTTTACTCAGCGTCTTTTGGGACACCCTATATATATATATATATATATATATATATATATATATATATATATATATATATATAACTGACCTTGTCGTTGTTTATGCAAAAAGTCTCTACTAATCTACATTCTGAATATTTGGTCTAGAGAGTTGACATATAGCGTATTTGGACCTGTAGCACCCTTTATATGTGCTTTTTAGTTGGCAAAAACAGTTACTTAGGAATCTAAATTGAGACAACACAGTTGAGCTTGGCAGGTTTAATCGAATCAAACCTTACTCTTGCTTTTACTTTTAAGCACGCTCAAAATAAAACATTCATACCTAAAAAAAACGGTTTATTTCAATGGATTTTTGCGGTCTGTTGTTATAAAGGGTCAAAAATGGATCCAAATTGATGGTACATTCATCCTAGTTTATTTTTCATTTTTAAGTTTAAGCGGTTTATAACCGTGTGTCGTTTGTACAGTGGAAACGTAACCAGCTTTGAATGATATAGTTTGATTCTAGGTGGTGAAACCGGAATACTTTTTTTTTTTTTACTTTTGAAATCACGAGTATATAATTAAATTATCATATTCAAGTGTATTTTACGTTGGGGCAAAACCGGGTGCCCTCCAGCTAGCGCATATATATATATATATATATATATATATATATATATATATATATATATATATATATATGAGGAGGGGTAGGACCCCGAGACACGCGTGTACGTAGATTACTGTTTAAAAAAAAAGTTTTTTTAAAATATAAATAAATATGTAAAAATAAAAAGAGGGCGACTTTCTAAGAAAACACCGGAACTCCAAGGTGGAGGCGATACAATCAACAACAAAACTACGTATATATATATATATACATATATATATATATATATATATATATATATACATATATATACATATACATATATATATACATATATATATACATATATATATACATATATATATATATATATATATATATATATATATATATAGTGAGAGAGAGAGTGAGAGAGAGAGGGAATTTTATATGACTTTGTAATTATAATAGAGTTAGTTCTGAATGGATTATGATACAAAAACACCAGAAATTAACTAGAAAATCGCCCCCTTCCTATATTTAAAATGTAAACAAAGTGAAAGCGATCTGTTTAACCCGAGATAATACCAGCCTTCTCCTTTCTCGGTTTGTTCTACCGAAGTAATGAGCCACAAAGAATATTTCGAAACAAAATGGTGGCCTGCTGCCTCAAATTGTTAAGGGATGATTTCTGCCAATCTTTCTAAAGGTTTGTCACCGATTCCGAAGATCCGACCCGCGAATCATTGAATCAAACGCCGCTCTGATTACAGCCTTTCCACGTTGAATCAGTGATTGTCTGCTTAGCCACGCCGTAATGGCCGTTCATTTGACGGAGACGGACGTCCTTTAGCTGTCTTCCTTCCAAGCTGATGGCAGCTATTAAAATATTAGGAATGACCGTCGGTTGACGTTAATGCTAGCCTACGCCTCGATCTGAAACTTTTGGAATAGGGCAAGAGAAAGTGAGACGAGCGGGGAACGCGAAACAAAAGGTCGGAATTGAACATTGTATTCAAGCCAAACAACCACCACAACAAATTCGATTTGTGTCTCATGAAGCGGTGCGCTCTATTGCTTTGAAACAAAAATCAGTGGAGGATAGGCGGGAAGAATAGCGGCGAGTGACTTCTACACGTTTCCAGGTTGCAATCCGCCCCTTGGATTTCGTGTCACATCTATGGCGCCCCCATACATAATGCTAACACGCCTTCTGTTCTTGGTATCAGATATACTGCTCGGTAACAAAGAAAGCTATAAACACGTGTATATATTCCACAAATAACTTGATAATGGTCTAGTAATGGCTGCCAATACGGACTATGAAATCGCCAAGGCGAGCTTAAGCTACGTCGGCTTTAGTACTTTTACCTTCGCATGTATAGGTAAATAAAACTTATCAATTAGTCGAGTTCATTTAATCGTTTAAAATAGAGATATGTTACAAGTTTGAACTATTACATAATATAGTAAATCAAATCTCGTTCTTCTGTCTTGTCTAGTTTTTTCCTTTTTGTCTTTCGCACATTATGTCTCCATAACTTTATATTTAATGATATATCAGGTATTTTATCACACACACACACACACATACACACACACACACACATATATATATATATATATATATATATATATATATATATATATATATATATTAAAATATATATCATTAAATGCAACGGAAACACTTTGCTTTATGATTTTTTTAAAACATTTTTCGACTTTCCGTATAATCCTTTTTGTATCAAAATATAAAATTTTAATAAAAGTTCCATAGTTGTTGCTGTCACGGGCGCTTTCGATTCGTCCACGAATCATCATCAGGTGTTGAAGTAAAAGTACGAAAGAGTGAAAATGAGAATTAAAAGTGAAAACTATAATATAGAGTGAACGGCGTTAACGGATGATAACTTAAAATATATATAGTCGATAAAAAGTCGATTAAAAATATAGGTCCATCAAGAATATAAGTCGATTAAAAGTTCGAGGATGAAAATCAGCAATTCCCTGGACGCTGTTAACAAAGTCCGTCCACTAAGAACTACGTAAGACATTTTAGAACGTTACTGCTTTTCTCGAATGCAATATAATTTATAGTGGGTTGAAAGGTTCTAATATATGACGCTTCATGTATTTTTAATATTTAAATGGTAGTGTTATATTGTATAACTTTTATGTATATATATATATATATATATATATATATGTATATATATATATATGACTACTTCATTTAATCACATAAATTAATATACGAAAGTATAGATCTATGCGTAAACTTTAAGTATTTACTTCAACAGTGTTCAATACTTAGGTAGAGCTAGGTAGTAAGTTATAAAATATATATAGCGATTAAGTTACACTAAAGTTCACCCGTTCCTTATATATTATGTACTAATTTATATATATATATATATGTGGATGACTATAGTGCTCCTCACCTTGAGTTGAGCATATTGAGAAGTGAAAAACGAATTACCATCAGCATATAAGCGACGCTCTTTGTGTAAACAAATCGAGCGGAGGTATTTCGGACGATATCAAAACATCGTTAAACTCACTACTCGTTCAAGCAGCCGCCAATAGCGTAATCGTTAGAAGCCTTGACTGCCGTATAAACGGTCGGGTTTCAATCCTGGCTTGAGGTAGTTGCCTGTCTAGCCGCACTGATGAGCTGTGAAACAGCGAAACAGTACTGTATGTGGATGACTATATATATATATATATATATATATATATATATATATATATATATATATATATGAATCAACATACTTATATTAAGTAGAGATTAATAAGTCCCTGTAACTTATATATATATATATATATATATATATATATATATATATATATATATATATATATATATATATATACATATCATGATTCATTGCAGGGTACAGTAGCTAAATATCGCAATAGTTAAAGGGAAGACGTTTATTATTTATGATTAAAAGCTGACCGGTTTCGACCTCGTTTTCCAAAGTAATTACGCTCAACCCCAACTGAATTTGAGCGTGATCATTCTCAAGCACCTTCGAGTAATATAACGTTGCTTTATTTTTATCGCTTTCACCTATTCCCCCCCAAATACATATAACGTATTGTGATTTTATTCTAAATTGTACGTATTTTCGATCCCCCACTTTTTTAAAGAAAAATCCCTCGATGCAGTTTTCAGAAAGCTAGGCCGAATCTGGTCAGCTGATTCCGTCACGTTTTTCATCTCTTCTCCTCTTCACGCCGTTTACTTTATTTTAAAACGTTTTTAATCATGAATTAGAAAAGTCTTCCCTTCATTATTGCGATATATATATATATATATATATATATATATATATATATATATATCATAATACACTTGCTGATGACGGCTGAAAACTAGAAACATGCAAGTACATGGGTATATGTCTTATGCACGTAATAATATTTAATCTTCTCTATATAAATAAAATGAACTCATTTTTTCCCGCCTGATTTTGACATTAATAGGATTAAAAATCAAGATATTTCATGCAAATATAATATGCACAAACGGCAGAACAATATCTGAGGTGTGTTATATGCTTATTATTTCTCAAATTCCTCGATAATCTTAGATTTCTATACTTTTTCTGCTGAGAAGTCACGGCCAAAATCGGTTAAGATCAATGGAAGTGGTAAAATATTTTCTCTCTAATAAATGCCTCCTCCCCCTGCCACCACTTAATACCGTTTGGTGATCGTTCACAAGTAACAGTTGAGAAGAGAACACCGGTTTGGCTTCGTAGTTCTTTCATGTGAAGTTATTTAAAATCACTAGACTAAGCTGCAGTGCTCTGTGGCGTAGTGGTTAGCGTCCTGGACAATTCACATTATATTTTCACGTTCGCCGCCGACCTACCGTAGTCGTTTTTTTTTTTTTTTTTTTTTCCTAAACAACTGGAATGGACTTTTCTTGGTGGCCGAACTGTTAACGTTGCAGATGTTTTTTTTTTTTCACACTTTATTTTCCTACTTTTACTCATGACTCCGGGTTTGATCCTTCCTACTTACCTACCATAACATTTTTTAAAACTCCCCCCCCCGTCCCGGAAACAAACACTCGGGCAACGCTAGTAATAAATAATAATAAATAAATACGTCCCATAAAAAATAACAGGTGACTCATTAATCTATCTATCTATCTATCTATCTATCTATCTATCTATATATATATCTATCTATATATATATATATATGTATGTATATTCATATATATATATATATATATATATATATATATATATATATATATATATATATCGAAGAATTTGCTGTAAACGTCAATTTCTTCACCCTCAACTGGGCAATTTTCTACAGGGGGGGGATCAGTTTTTTCGCCGATATCTTTGAATTGTCTAGCCTTAATGTAAACCGGTCTGACTTCGTACTATTACTTTTTTTTTCTCTCCACACACATCTTCAAACACCCGGGCAACGCCGGGCACCAAGGCTCGTATAAATATATATATATATTTAAAACACCGCTAAGATAGCGGAAAAAAAGTTAAAGCGTTTTGAAGTTATTTATATCGAAAAAAAACAACAAAAAAAAAACCCTCCACAACGCATCTTGTGCTTCTAGAATATTAATGGTGATAAGGGATTTATGAAGTATCAAAACGATGTTGTTTTTTTATATTTTCTTATTTTTATATTTCACGCGGCCAGTGGCTCTTGATTACCGAATGTAGCGACATATAAATGAAAAACATTGAAAAAAAAAAACTGGAAATATCTTGTTGGCCTGCGTTCATTCCATGCAACAATCTTCGAAAGATTTTACGTGCATTATGTTTCCGAACATTGTTGCAAGGAATGAACATAGCCCGAAATAACAAATTACCGGTTGTTTTACAACTCTTTTAATTCTTATAGCACTACATTTTGTGATCAAGAGCGGTGGATTGCTTGAAATATAAAAATAAAATATGAACAAAAATATCGTTTTTATGTGTCAGAAATCCCTCACAAGCTTGAAATATATATATATATATATATATATATATATATATAAATATATATATATGAAATATATATATATATATATATATATATACATATATATATATATGTGTGTGTGTGTATGTGTGTATGCGGGTGTGCGCGCTCTCGTGTATGTGTGTATTGACATAGAGAAAGTAATCGGATAGACATTATAAATATCGAGCTATAGTAGAGCACATATGAGCACATAGAAAAATATCAGCAGCAGTTGTAAGATTTTTTTTTTACATAGCAGTCACCATATATCAAGGTCTGGAGGCCACTCGAGGATAAGGGATAAAGAATGTACAGCAGTCAATGGGGCAATATCCTAGCAATCGTTAGTAGTGGCAATTTCGTAAATTTGATTACTTAAGGAGAATGGTTCATCATTAATTTGTTTATGTTAGACTTGAAGACAACCATATTTTGATATTTTTAATTATTTCCTACATCGAACAACCTACGTTCTTCATCTGAAAAGGGTGTACGGGAATCGCATATTCGCAAAAAGCGGAATTAAATTCGACTTGCTGCGAAATTGCTGTCTGCTAAACCTGAGTATGTTTTCATAGGGGGGCGGGGCTTATTTTCATAGTCAACATGATTGACGCTGTCGCTATTCTTTGGATGTTGGCCCATTTTCTTTGAATACGTAATAAATGATTATTAGGGCTATGACAACAGCATATTCTTTTCATAGTTTTGCCTCTCGAGTATATATCCGACACAGTTAGATACAAATAATCAATCGAGAACGACACCACTCTACATAAAAAACATATGATATCAATAGATATATACCTGAGAATCCAAACATAGCCCTACTAACTATATATGTATAAATGTATGAATATCTATCCATATATTTATCTATATATCTATCTATCTATTACACGAGAGGAATTGTGTATGTGTTTGTGAGAGAGAGTTATTTCTTTATGCACTTCGAAAAGTCTAAACCGATGTTTTGTAAATTTAACGCGTAGGGATTTAATGTGTTTGGGAGTGATCTTATGTAGTTTTTCTATTGAATTGCGTCCAATACGTATCGAAAATCGATAATTGAACAATCGGATTAACTAAGGAAGCGTGTTTCTTTACAAAGTTAAAACTTTTATACATCCTAACATCACAGTTTCCTTTTAGAAGTTTTATCACCACATAAGCAGAAAGGCCATCTGATAAAATCAACTGTAGATCATTTTATAACACAGGGGTGCGTTCGACATGAATGTTTCTGTTTAGAGCACAATTGAACCATGGCACTTGACTTTTGTATTGTAAAATTGAAGTGGAGCCATTATTTACAGATAATGTTGTACAAACGAAGGTTCTCCTCAGTGCAATGTAAACTACAGTGTATTGTGAACTAAGTCACTGCGGAGCAGGCATGTGGAGCTTTCTTTCAGTACAATATGAGGGCAACTAGAGCAGGCAATCAATCGATGTTATTAAAAAATTATCGATTTCACCGATTTCGGAGACAATAAAAAGGTGAAACATTTGTTTTCTCTCATTAAATCCTGGAAAACATCGGGTAATCCTGCTTGTACGCACACACAGAGTCTTGCATTAGTTTCTCAGAAAATAACGTTTATTTTTTCTTTTCTTTGATTAAAAAGATTAGTAATGTTAAAATGTATAGAGAACTTTAAGTAATCTTAAGAAAAACACAAAAAAGACTATTAAATCCTAAAATAACTAAGAATCTTTACTTATTATAGAGAAATACTATCCCATTAAAAAGAGTATAAGCCGCCGCCCCCGCTATGTAATAGAAATGTGGGTCTTTAATAAGAAATACGAAATCTGCATGAATTAAAATATATAAAAACAAAGTTTAGAACCGAGCAAGGCTTAGCGCCTCCCGCTAGTGTTAACTAAATTCCAGTAGTAATAAAAATCGGAGATTTTTTTTTTCCTTTTTAAAACACGTGTAAACAAATAGAAGGTATAGTTTAAAGTGTTATATAATGGTAAGATAGTAGTCTCGATAAAAAATACTGCAAAATGGTTGCCTCAGTTTACGTCTGGTGATTGCTTATGGGTGGAAATAAATTAAATTAGGCACCGCCAAAACTGGGGGGGGGGCAGGTCAGTACTTTTTGACGGACCGTCTTTTTAAAAATCTACCAAAAATCAGGTAATTATCCGATCAATACGAAATTTTCAGCGATTATTAGGAGAAGAATGAACTTTATAACAGTGTACTTATTTTTCATAAACGATATTTATATATATATTCTTTTTGGCTTACAACCCCCCTTGTTTTGAAGTGGGAACAAATATACTTAAAATAATCATCTGAAACTGAACAAAACATATTGTGTTGTTGTAAGGGACAGAATTATAGATTAAAAAAAAATGTTTGCATACCTTATTTTGACGTCTGAATATCAGAACTTCGATTGTGCTTAATTATCCCGCTTTTGAGTTTTGAAGTATGAAATTCGGTGTATATGTTAAGTAAAATAATTAATTTAAGTTAAGCAAAACAACAACAAATTTTTTTTAATATTTATACGAAAAAAGCCATTTTAAAATTTTTGATAAATAAATTAACATTTTTTTTTTAGCGAGCCGAATAATGCATGACCATTACTAAACAGGGCATGCTTTGAATAATCGATACAAAAAAAATCGATAAATATTGTGCCCTTTGTGTTAAAAATAGCATCATTTTTTTCAATCCCGTTTGAAAACGTTTGCCGCCTTTCGACTACGGTGGACCAAACGCGCTGAAATAATTTTTTTTTATTCTGCTTTAAATTGCCCCCCCTTTTTGGGGGAGCCTGGCCCCCACACACATACACATTAAAAACCAAACTCATACAAATGGTCACCCATCTGGTACTGGCCAGCCTCAGCTTAATAATACATTTAAATTTTCGTCACTGAAAAATAAGTTTTTTTGGCCTGTTTGGTCTTCCATAGTTTTCTTCTTATCAAACGAAAACGTAAACAGAGTCGATCTGAACTCTACGTCGACGCGAAATATCTGGTTACCTATATGAATAAGTGGAATTATTTGAAATTCAGGTACTTATATTATAATATTTTTGCATATTCTCTTAGAAAATCATCCTAAATCTTAGTTAGACAATAAATAAATAAATTAATTATTTCAAAAACCCTTTTTTTAAATATTTAAGTACGTTTTTTGTGCAAGACAAAAAATGTCAATTGTTAACTTTTTGGGAAAATTTAACATTTAAAATTGAATTAAAAATAGTAGAAAAAGTTTTACATTATTCTGTTTTCTATATGATAAAATTCAGGGTTTTATCTTTCTGGAAAAAAAGTTACTCAGAAATAATGGATTTTAATAAATGTAATTTAGTTTTAAAAAACAACAACAACTTGATTTTGCGGCCATTTTTGGCGGTGCCTACAATAAACTGTCCAGAAATTGTTCACAAAACCAATTACTTTTACAGATGGTAAAATAAATTTAAATAAATATTTATTTAAAATCTTAACGGCATATTTTTGTATGCATTACTAGTCGTGGTGCCAGGCGTCACCCTGGTGTATGGAGGTGTGTGTTAAGCAAAAAAAAAAAATAATAATAAAGTGGTAGTAGACAGGCAGGCAGGTTCGAACCAGTACCGTGATGGAGAAAAAGAATGCAAAAAGAAAAAGTGACGTCTTTGCTATTGCGCAAATCGCCAAACCAGAAGCAACATAGGAATTTAATTAAGGCTAGAAAATCTGGAAGAGGCGATGAAAAAAGCGACCCCATGTAGAAAAGGGCCCAGTTGACGGTGAAGGAATTAATGTTTTTGGCCAATTAGTCGTTATTTGTTGTCTGAAGGGTCGAGCCTTAAAAGGATACCGATCTCGTTAAAATCCATCGACTCTGTCGACAATTTAAACCATACATACATACATACATACATACATACATACATACATGATGATTGCAACGTCTTGTCAGACGAGTGCCACTTCCTCAGACACAAATTCCATGAACAAAACAAATGACTTCTCTCGCCACAGGACCATTTTTATAGACAAATCCCTGAGGGAGTATCTATACAAAGATGATGTTACAGAGTCTTAGCTTTGTACGACAGCTAAGTCTCTCTCTCGGTTCAAAATGTTGACATCCAGCAACAAGCAAGAGCAAGATAGCCAGCAACAAATTAAACTGCAGACCAGCTTAATGCGGGTACTGGTCTCCCACTTTATGGATTTTTAAATCAGAGATTTGCTTCTCCTAGAAAGGTTGCCTTCACCACGGCTTACAGGAGCCCTCTCCACCCCAACACACACATACATACACACAAACACACACGGTGCTAGTTGGCCGTTGACCATGAAAAAGGCTTCATTCGCTCTTTGGAAGGTCTTGTTTTTAATCCTTCAGGGAGACTAGCCACCCTCCTCACCAAACAATGTGTCAGGTCATTTCATATGCTACTGGTACCATGTAACCCAGTACTATCTGCCTCATGGTCGGGTCACCGGCGACTAAACTGGTTCCCCCACCAAACATACATACATACATACATACATACATAGATTTAAACAGATAGGTGATATTTATACTATAGACTAGCGGGGGTACCCGGCGTTGCCCGAGTGTTTGTTTCCGGGACGGGGGGGGGAGTTTTAAAAAAATGTTATGGTAGGTAAGTAGGAAGGATCAAACCCGGAGTCATGAGTAAAAGTAGGAAAATAAAGTGTGAAAAAAACAAAAAAAAACATCTGCCACGTTAACAGTTCGGCCACCAAGAAAAATCCATTCCAGTTGTTTAGGAAAAAAAAACAAAAAAAAACCGACTACGGTAGGTCGGCGCGAACGTGAAAATATAATGTGAATTGTCCAGCACGCTAACCACTACGCCACGGAGCACTGCAGCTTAGTTTAGTGATTTTAAATAACTTCACATGAAAGAACTACGAAGCCAAACCGGTGTTCTCTTCTCAACTGTTCCTTGTGAACGATCACCAAACGGTGTTAAGTGGTGGCAGGGGGAGGAGGAATTTATTAGAGAGAAAATATTTTACCACTTCCATTGATCTTAACCGATTTTGGCCGTGACTTCTCAGCAGAAAAAGTATAGAAATCTAAGATTATCGAGGAATTTGAGAAATAATAAGCCTATAACACACCTCAGATATTGTTCTGCCGTTTGTGCATATTATATTTGCATGAAATATCTTGATTTTTAATCCTATTAAGGTCAAAATCAGGCTGGAAAAAATGAGTTCATTTTATTTATATAGAAGAAGAAGATAGAAGAGAAGATTAGTTTGTGTAATATTATGTCTTAAGTTTAAAAGAATTTATTTATGTTTTACAAATGTGCTGTAATTACAGTTTTAATAGTGTGTTATACAGATTTCAAAACATTCAAACACAGACACATACTATTATATTTTACATTTAACAGGGACATTTTTGTAAGGCGTGGGTAATTAATAATGTTAAACCCTTCTAGATAGAGAAAATGCAATGAAATAAACAAATAGAAAAAAAGAACAATAGTTTATTTGTTAGAATTCTTGTACTATCCTATTGTTTTTGGTACTTCCGTGAGTCTCGCTGGGTAACACCCGGTGAATGAAGGAAACCGCCGGATTATACGGAGGAAGCAAAAGGAGACGGGAGCGAGCGCACGGTAGAAATTGGAAGAAAAAAAGAGAATGGAAAGGAAAGAGTTTAAAGGAAAAAAGAAAAGAAAAGAAAGGACAGCCCCAGCGTAGCTTAAAAACCCTCAAACTCCCCATGTTAAGAGTGACTTTCGGCATAAACAGTCCCCCATGTAAAGAACCGCTTTCGGAAAAACACCCCCAACCTCGAAAGCCGTTCTTAACATGGAGAGGTTGGGGGTGCTTTTTTTTTCGAAAGCGGTTCTTAATATGGGGGAGGTTTAGGGTGTTTATATTATGCTGGGGCAGGTCGTACAATAATACCAAAATAACTTCCAATACATAAACAAAACAAAAATTAACTTGCTAACTAATTAAAAAAAAACAACACTTTTTTACCTTCCCTCCACCACCACCGTAACAAAAACAAACAAAACTACACAGTTGCCATAAAAAGGGTAAATAAAACAGTAAAATTAATGAAATTATTACGGTAGGTTGTTTGTTTTATTTTCTTTCTTTTTTGTTCGTTTTTCTTTTTTTGTTTGTTTGTTTTATTGAATACTCGGTATAATCCGGTGGTTTCTATCGTCTGGTGGGCGTTTCTGAGCAAGACTCAGTCTTTAAACTGCAGAAGTACATTGCTTTTTTGTTGTTGTTGTTCTTTACGTTAGAAGCAATTCAGAATGTTTTCTTAATATCTAATACCATTCTATGAAAGCACGGAACTTTATTTTGTTGCAAAAGCATAAATTACATACGACTTAATTGGATAACTAAAAAAAAATATGGACTGTTTTTTTTTAACATTTTCTTAAAACGTGTGCGCAAAAATCTATCCTTTTAATTATATTTAAATGTATAATTATAAAACGTAAACTTATAATAACCAAGCTGACAGAATTTAAGATTTCTAATAACAGAATCATGGAATGTACCAGTGTTCTAAACACAAACATGTGACCGGATTACATACATATATATGTAGGCTTTCCTATACGACGAGTAAAAATACTTATTAATATCAGTTCTATTTTATATATATATATATATATATATATATATATATATATATATATATATATATATATATATATATATATATACGCTAATCAAGCTAATCAAGAAATTTGATTCCAGTAAAACAACTGGTCCAGACGGCATTCCAATTATAGTGTTGAAAAAGCTTCAACCAGAACTTGCCCCCATACGTACAAAACTGTTAATGCGTTGCCTTAAGGAGAAGTGCTTCCCAAGATCCTGGAAACCCTCATCAGTATGCCATGTATTTAAGAATTCTGGTGATAAGTCATCTCCCTCTCAGTACAGACCAATGTGTCAGGAGTAAGTTACTGGAATCCATATTAAATAGTAGAGTAGTCAACCACCTCAGCAGAAATAACCTTTTTAGTGACATGCAATATGGTCTCCGTTCTGCTATTTCTAAGGTAATTGCTCTTGACATATCAAAGGCCTTCGATAAGGTATGGTATACGGGTCTACTTCACAAGATTTCCAGCTACGGCATAACTGGAAATGTTTTTTCAATAGTTAAATCATTTCTCTCTGATAGGCTCAGAAGAGTAGTGGTTGATGGGCAGAAATCAGAGGCCCACAGTATTAATGCTGGAGTCCCCCAGGGGTCCATCGTGGGCCCAAATCTCTTCCTCAGCTACACCAATGATCTACCAAAACACATACTTAAACTATTCGTTGGTATCTTTGCTGATGACACGACCATCTATGACAACACATCAAAGGCCGTAAATGAACGAAATTCTCTTTGATTCTCTCTCCTCTGATCTTGAGAGCGTGATACAGTGGGGGGAAGGGGTGGTTGGTTACTGTTAATGCATCAAAAACCAAGCTCCTATCTTTATATCATCAACACCCCGATCCCCATCTGGCATCAATTGAAATTGGTGGCTCTCGTCTTGGGGAGGCTTCATGTTTTGACAAGCTACTGGGTTTGAAATTTACCCCCGATCTTAAATGAAACACGTGCATCAAGTCTGTTGTCCAGGTCGCTGAGAAAATGGTGGGATTCTTCTACCACTCCAGAAGATATCTTACTACTGATGCAATTCTCTATCTATATAAAAGCCAAGTACGTCCAAGGATGGAGTACTGCTGCCACATCTGGGCAGGAACTACTAAAAACAGCTTATCCTGCATTGACAGAGTACAAAAAGACTTCGTGGCTTAGTGGGGGATGCACTTTTCTGCAACCCCTTTCCCACAGAAGAGACGTTGCGAGCCTATCTTTGTTTTATCGTTATTTCCATGGCAAGTGCTTGTCCGAGCTCCAATCTCTGGTCCCTCCTCTTCAATCTTTCACGAAAAACACCCATCTAGCTGAAACCACTGTCAGTAATTTTCTCCACTCTTTATCTGTGCCTAAATCAAAACGTAGATTCCATGAACAAAGCTTCTTTCTTACTGGTGCACGCCTGATGAACTCTCTTCTGTTTGCCTGTTTCCCACCTGACTACAAGTTGGATGTCTTCAAGTCCAACATAAACAAATTTCTGATGAATCGCCCCCTTAAGTAAAACACTTTAGCAAATATCCAATACTAACGATTACTACGATACTATTCCATTGATTACTGTAGACACAATAACCCTTATCCCTGAGTGGCTCTCGGGCCTTGATGTAAAAAATATATATATATATGGATCTGTAATATTTATATATTTGCGATGTGTATATCTATATTTTTGTGGGTAATATGCTCGTAATTTTTGTGTAATATACGCATGTATGTGATTTAGTGTGTTTGCATATTATTATATATCTATGTATTCTGTCTTATACTAATATCTGCATATATCTGTGTAATATATGCATACATATATGTATGCGTATGTAATACAAACATATGTGTATATGTGCGTGTGATGAGAATAATAGAAATAGTATGCCAAAGAAATAGAGAAATAAAAAATGAGCAAACGAAGCCATGTGTTCATAAACGTTTGGGCTTAATTTCGAGACTTTCGCTGGATGAATGAAATCCAGAAAAGAATATGCAACAACTGTTTCCGTTGCTAAAATGGAACAGGGTCATAGATTTTATCAAAAATATATGTTCGAATATTATACTAGTTTTTTGTTTCCTAATTTCATTCATCAAGAGGAAGTATCGAAACAAAGTTGATGAACATATAACTTGGTTTATTCGTTTTTGTTTTATATATATGTAATGCATATATATATATATATATATATATATATATATATATATATACAAATATATATATATATATATCTGTGTGCGTTTAAGTGTGTGCGTTTAAGTAATATAAAAAACTATGTGTGTAATACACACACACACACACACACACACACACATATATATATATATATATATATATATATATATATATATATATATGCTAATGTATTTGTCTTTATGCTACCTTACATGCTCATATACATTATTTTATATATATATATATATATATATATATAGTCATCCACATACAGTACTGTTTCGCTGTTTCACAGCTCATCAGTGCGGCTAGATATATATATATACAGAGAGAGTGAGAGAGAGAGAGGGGGGGGGAGAAATAAATAGGAACAAACGGAGGCTCGAAATAAATAAAAACGAAACGGTGATAAATATATAACTCGGTTTGTTCCTTTTAATTTCCCTTTTTCAATTATTCTCAGTATATATATACATATATATATATATATATATATATATATATATATATATATATATATATTGTCGGTTATTACCTTTTCTTAGTTTTTTTAAGAACTGGTTTCTTTTGGGAAAAGCAACCATTTAACTATTTAGTCGCCTGATGAGGACTTCTAGTTTTAACCGATTATTTGTCAGAAACATATAGCATGTCTAGTGTAGTGGTCATGAAATTTACTTGTATTAATAAAAAATATATCTTGCTATTCTTTTATTGAGGACTCTTAATAACATCGTATAACAGTATTCGCTCTTGAATACATTTAACATGTAGTATTTATATATATGTATATATATATATATATATGATGATTGCAACGTCTTGTCAGACGAGTGCCACTCCCTCAGACATTTAAAATCCATGAGCCCAAATGCCCGAGGGAGTATCTATACACAGATGATGTTACAGAGTCTTAGCTTTGTACGACAGCTAAGTCTCTCTCTCGGTTCAAAATGTTGAGATCCAGCAACAAATTAAACTGCAGACCAGCTTAATGGGGGTACTGGTCTTCCGCTTTATGGTTTTTTTAAATCAGAGATTTGCTTCTCCTAGAAAGGTTGCCTTCACCACGGCTTACGGGAGCCCTCTCCACCCCAAAGTATATATATATATATATATATATATATATATATATATATATATATATATATATACATATATACATACATATATATATGCATATATATATATATATAAACACAGACACACAGCCACACACACACATATATGTAGTAGATTATGAAAATATGTATGGCAATTAACCTACACAGAATATTCCGCGTTTCATACAGCA
>NC_136482.1:165107432-165109932 GCF_053919585.1 Euprymna scolopes | reverse complement strand
CAAACAATTCAATTTTTGTTTCGTCAGTCCACAAAATACTTGAGAAAACGGACTCTGGCGAATTCACACGGGTCCTAGCAAACTTTAGACGTGCTGCAAGGCGTTTTCCGGTGTGCAATGGAGTCCTTCTTGGTCTTCTTCCTTTCAGACCATTTTCATGCAGAGTCCTTTGCAATGTTTGCCTTGATATTTTTATGCCAGAAGACTCCAGATTTTCTAAAATGTCCTTAGTAGTGGTGGTTGGATTTGCATTAACACTTCTTACAATATTCCTGGTGGCTCTAGCAGACAGTTTCCTTTTCCTTCCTCTACCAATCAAGTTGTTTGTTGTGTGGTGGCTGTGGAATTTTTTGATGATGCTCTGTACTGTTGCTGTAGGGACCTCAAATTTCTTGGAAATTGACTTGTAACCTAAACCATCCTTATGTGAATTCACAATTTTAGTCCTAAGATCATTACTAAGCTCTTTTTTCTTCCCCATTCTAATAATTTTTATTCTTTTTTTGGTTTTCAGTTGATATCATTTTAATTTCTGAAAAAATGCAAAAAACGAAATGAAATTAATCAAAGGTTGTATAAAAGCATTCAAAATAAGAATCAAACAGGAAACAAACAGTCAGAAACTCGATTAATACTGAAAAAATAAGGGGGTATGATTATTTTTGAACATTGCAGATTTTATAAATAGCTGTATATTTCTTTTATTACAAGTATCCCGAGATTTTAAAATGACGAAAATGATCAGAAGAGGTTTATTAAGAATATGTATCAATATGGACGTAAACAATAAATTCTTACAAAGTTACACCTAATAAACTCAATTTTCAAGAGGGGGTATGAATAATATCGGGCACAAGTGTATATACTATATATATATACTATATATATATATAGTATATATATATATAGTATATATATATATATATATATATATATATATATATATATATATCGCAATCATGAACGGAAGACTTTAATAATTCATGATTAAAGCATTTTATAATAAAATCATGGAAAGAAGATATATATATATATATATATATATATATATATATATATATATATATATATATATGTGTGTGTGTGTGTGTGGCAGTAATCTTTGAGAAAGAGTTTTAGTAATCAAGGAAATAGCAACCTCAAAAGACAAATACAAATATTCCATTTTATTCCAACCACAAAAATAGAAGCTCAATACATTCGTTTAGGATAGTAGAGCTTACATTAAATAATAGTAAAAAAAAAAGTCGAAAAATAGAAGTTTACAATTAGTTTTTATTATTCGGCAAAATACTCAAAAACTTGCGTGTTAGGTAATCCTTAATACACAGATTTTCAAAGAATGCTTGTTCTTCTCACCAGAGAAAACCAGTTTATCACACACACACACACACACACACACACACACACACACACACACACACACATATATATATATATATATAGTAGTCGTTAGAAAAGCGGGAAATTTGTAGGTCGCTTAGATCATGAATAAAATGCGTGATTGCTGTTTTTTGATTGGTGCCGTGTGAGTGTTGTATAAATAAATTGTTGTTTGACGCTGCAGTGAATTGCCCGGGCGAAATTTTGAATATCTATGAGTATAATATAACATTTGTTTTTGAAACACTTCGTAAAAATTATTCTTTGTAAAAATAAATCGTTGTTTGACAAATATTCCGCTTTTCTAGCGACCACACTGTATTACACACACACACACACACACACACATATATATATATATATATATATATATATATATATATATATATATATATATATATATATACAAATTGATACTACAACTATACTACAAATTGAATCGGGCAGACCAGCTGACAAAGCTGCCTATAGAAAAGTGAGGACACATCGGTAATGCAAGACAATACAAGAGGGTGCGCGTGTTACACCAAAAAGCCATCTTTTTTCCCCCCAATCCGATTCCAGCAACAAATATGAAAAAATGTGCGCACATCAATTCAAAAAAGGATTTATATAGCCAGACGAAAGAACGCGTTTCTTGACATACTAAAAAGCTGTCTTAAACGCGGGCGTAGTTTTAAAGAAATATTGACGCGCATGCGCGCACTTGTAAAACAGAGGCGCACGCAAAGATTATCAGCAGGAGCGGCGGACATATTTAACGGATGCCATTCCAAATAAATCATCGTTTAAGCGCTGACCAGGCAAATAAAGAGCACGAGGCAGAGGGCGTGGATGGGCTAAGAGGTAGGGAGTACATATATTGAGTGATGTTATTCGTATCCGGCAAGATTTGACTTTGACAATCAGCGGCTCCGTGGGGCTCAACGTAGGATGAGCGCGATCCACGCCATCTCTATTTGGGGGGCTTATAACGGCTCGCTGGCTTGACAGGCGTGGGACATTGGTGGAGCGGCTGTGAAGCCCCACCGGCCCAAACATATTATAAAATAACGATTTCATGTCAGTATCACCTTTTACAAGGAGCGATGCTGTTGATAGCTGGGCTCAAATCGCT
>NC_136482.1:165094932-165104932 GCF_053919585.1 Euprymna scolopes | reverse complement strand
AGTTAGAGAAGAGAGAAATGTAAGTTTTTGAATTTCAATAAAATTATGTGCTATATATATATATATATATATATATATATATATTCAGTAATGTGATTGATAATTTAAAATTCAAATTAGAATTAAATTAAAAATCCGTTTCACAAGAAGGAACAACAACAAAATCAATAATTTCGAATCATTGATTTTGTTGTTGTTCCTTCTTATGAAACGGATTTTTAATTTAATTCTAATTTGAATTTAAAATTATCAATCACATTACTGAATATTAAATTAGCTCTAGGATATTTACTTATCGAGCTTATCTAAATTACAACGATCACTTTTTCTTTCCCTGTATTTTAATTAAACTAGTAATTTTACTATTACATTAAAATACACTCTGCTCTTTAGACTATTGTTCTAATCTCCTTTAAATTATATATATATATATATATATATATATATATATATATATATATATATGCGCACTCAAGTTTAGTTCTATTTTATTTATATATCTATCGTATGGATATTCAATACACTGACAATTTCAGACACACGTGTTTTCAGGCTTAAAAGAAAAACAAAGAGCAAGTGGAGCATCCTTTTACTGACAGAATACGTTTATTGCTTTCTGAGGTGAAAATTCATCTTAAGAGTGAGACATTTGAAGACGTCAAACGATATAAGCTGCCACAATTCCATTTGAAACGCAAGAACAACAAAGCCTGAATAATTTGAATTCGAACGGAAGCGTATTCAGAAGCAAACCGACATTTCGTTTATTTCTTGATTTCTGCCTTTGTAGAAAAGGATTTTCTGCTCTAATGCTTTTTAAAACGTACATCCTATCACGACGCAAACGAGCCGTTCTATTATTATTAATGTCAGTCTTCGTAAATACCAATTGAACCTAGCGTTTTAAAAGGCAGATCGTAGTTTGAGAATCAACGCGTCAGACGTTGGGGTTGTATGTTTAGTAACTATACACACATCGTCTTAGTAGACTTTGAAGGTCTTTCGTACTTTAAAATTAAATTAAATCTTGATTTCTTGCTAAATTTTCATTACTGTTAGTTCCGACATATTAAAGAAACGAACACGTCTTTACTAATACGTTAGAAATCTTCTTAAATTATATATAAATTTGTACCTACCCTAAGACGGGTATTGTACAACCCACGTGACATAATTTTACCTTACCTAGGACCAGTATTGTACAGTACATATATGAAATAATTTTACTCAGCATATTGAGGTAATGTACAATACATACATGAAATGATTTTTCCTACCCTGGACAGTATTGTACAACGCATATTTGAAATTATTTTACCCGCCCAAGGACGGGTATATTACAACATATCTATACAGTTCGTGTCTAAGATGATTGGCGGTTCGTGTCTAAGATGGTTGGTTGGTGTTGTTTCATGCACGTATGTTTTTTGTATTTTTTTAATATGCATTTTTTTAACTTTGCCATTAAACTTGTTAGCACAGGGGAGCTAGAAGTTTGTTATATTTTTAATTAACTTTGTAACCTTTACGTAATAAAAAAGTCTATGCAAAATACATAATTTTAGTTACAAATGATTTTATAAATTATTTTTAATTGCTGTTTAGTTGCATTTATATGGGAGCAAAGAAAAAGCACAAGATCCGTTTTTTAATTGAGAAAATTGATTTTAAGTGTATAGATCATATAAGATATTAATTAAAAACGAATTTTAAAGAAACTTTTTTAAAAGAGTTAGCCTCAGTCTATAAAGGAGTTTTTCTTTCTTAGTTTTATTTATTATTTGATAGAAGTTTTGCTTTTTTATCTATTTCTGCCAGCTAACATATTCAATTAAAGGTTTAAAATATGCGTAATTCAAACAGTTTTATTTATAAGCACGGTTTGCCATACGCATATTTTTGATTTAAAAAAAAAATTTAAGTAAAAAAGTTTTAAAAAATCAAATTGTAAAAACTTTAAACACTGCCCTCAAGGAGAGGCAAGTATACATTAACTTTCTTAATAAGATATACAATTTATAAAAAATATTTGTAAATAAAATGTATTATAATCATACTTTTTTGTTTGTTTGCTCGCATAAAAAAAAAATTGTAAACAGTTTGATTGATTTTTAAAATTAAAAATAAAAAAACCGTAAAGGTTTTATTTCAATCTTTAATGTTTATCAAATTTAAAAGAATATTTTAAATTAAAAATGTTTTGCATGTCCGTCTGCTAACAAATTTTAGCAAAGAAATTCGAAGTTTTTCTACAAATATGTGCATTAAAAAACAAACAGTTTTGCTTATAGGCATATTTTAGATCAAAATACTTTTGTAAATGAAATCTTTGTAAATAAACTATTTGTACAAGGAAAACGGTTAATCTTAGTGTTCTTATGGCAAAAAATAATGGGCATAGCACACGCAGAATCAGATAGGAGTCGCTTCGAGAAGCCACAGTTCTCGTTCGGCTTTTTTGTGCATTGCTTAATTCGCGCATGCGTAGAAGAAAAAAGAACATCTCAGAAAGGATAACTGTTGATCTGACACCGTAGCTTTCAGCTCCACAGAACTTATATATATATATTATATATATATATATAACTTATATATATATATATATATATATATATATATATATATATATATATTTAGTAGAAATGGCAATTAATAAAAACCGACGAAAGTGCTCAATACTGTTGTAGAGCAAATATGCGTTTTATTTTTTATTACCGTATCTTTCTGTTAAGTTACATTATTGTTTCAGCTACCCGGCCGTTTTTTTGGCCGTCTGTAGCTTCCTCAGACTTTTACAGAACTGTTCGTTGTTATGAGATGAAAGAGTAAAAGAGTGAACAGGGGAGAGGTGCGAGGAGAGCGGGGGAAAAAGAGGAAGGGAACAAGGGGGAAAGATGGGAGGGGGTTCTTGGTATGTCGGTAATGTTCTAGCACCCCCTCCCACCGTTCCCCCTTGTTCCCTTCCTCTTTTTTCCCCCGCTCTTCTCGCACCTCTCCCCTGTTCACCTTTTCATCCCATAACAACGAACATTTTTGTAAAAGTCTGAGGAAGCTACGGACGGCCAAAAAAAAAACGGCAGGGTAGCTGAAACAATAATGTAACTTAACAGAAAGATACGGTAATAAAAAATAAAACGTATATATATATATATATATATATATATATATATATGTGTGTGTGTGTGTGTGTGTGAGTGTGTGCGTGCGTGTGTGTGTGTGTGTGTGTGTGTGTGTGTGTGAATTTGGGGATGTCTACCGACATTAAACTTAAGAAAAATGTACACATGAAAAGAGAATAAAATAACGAAAGGAAGACAAATTTTGTTTTTATTTTATCGATAATATTGAACATATAAAAGTTGGGCTGCTGCAGTTCCGCAGTTTTATGCAAGAGACGCCTAGGTATATATGTAAAAATCCAACCTACATTAGGACGGGTATTATACAGCAAATATATAAAATGATATTACCAACCCAAGGATTGATATTGTACAACGCATGTATGGAATAATATTACCTACCATAGGCCAGGTATTGTGGCACACAAATAATAATAAAGTTTACATACCCTAGGACGGTCATTGTACAACACATTTATGAAAGGATTTTACCTACCGCAGGGCGGGTATTGTACAGGGCATATATGAAATAATTATACCTTCCCAAGGATGGTTATTGTGCAAAACATATATAAAATCAAATTAGTTATCCTAGAACGGGTTTTGTACAACACATACATAAAAGAATATTGCTTACCCTAGGACGGGTATTGTACAATATGTATGTAAAATGATTTTACTTAGCCTAGGACGGATATTGTACAACACATATATGAAAAAATATTACATACACTCGGACAGGTATTGCACAATATATATTTGAAATAATTTTGCCTACTCTAAGATAGGTATTGCACAATCTATACCCCTATATACATTGTGTGTGTTTGTCCATTAATATTCATACTAAAAACTCTTTTTTCTTCTATTTATTTAAAACGAAAATACAGTTTTGTTATATATGGGTCCTGGAATCGCATTCATTCATATGTAAAAGATTTAGCTAATTTGCATATTCTATTAAACATTCCTTTAAATTATTTCCCTATTAGTTTGTATCAGTTTTCAGATGGGATGATCATCTTTAGTTTACTATTACGTGTAATTAGATTCATGCAGAGATCCTATGGGATTTATACTTGCGTAAAATATGCGTAAAAAGGTTATAGTAAACACGCCCCTCTTACTACATATATTCATGCATATACTTTTGTTTTTAAAAAATGCCTACCAAACTTATCTGTCAGTGTTTGGTATACAGATATGAAACTTAATATATAGGGATTTCGAACCAATGTGAAATTTTATATTTTAGCCGGGGAAAATCGGTGCAAAAGTGTGAATTTTTTTTTAAAAAACTGCAATTTGCCATGTGAAGGTGGAAATACAGCATTACGAATATGCATGCATGCATGACGTAATAGCTATTGATTCATGTTTTAATTTCTAGCCTTGCAGCAAAAATGTCTTCATAGATCAGGCATTAACGTTAAAGGAAAAAGTCAATCGTAAGCTAAACGTTTTTGTTTAGAATCTCGGTGGTGGCGCAAAAGTCCTTTTTTTAAAAACTTTTAAAAGCATTGCTATATATTGGGTCCAATATAATCTATCATATAAAAGCGAAAATGTGTGTGTGTTTTTTTTTGTCTGTGCGCATTTTTTTTCGCATGCCCACCAAAGCCTTTGGGGGGGCGGTCGAGGGGGGCACTGTTTCTTAGAACTTTTCAGATACTGTCTAGATTATAATATGTCCGATTTACGAAACGACGTCGTCTTTATTTTTAATTATGTTACAAAATTTGCGCTGTAATTTCATTTTCTCTACTACTATGGTGTGATGTTTGACCTAGAAAACCACACGTCTTTCAAACACCTGTTGTATTTAAACGTTTATTTTTATCCTTTCCTCACTTTCTGCCCGCGTAGAATCGTGGTAAGCCATCAGGCTATTCACCTTAAGGCTTCGGGTTCGAGCCTACCTCCTCCTATAATTTGTTTCTTTTACACACGGGCAACGCCGGGTACCCCCGCTAGTCTATTATATAAATCTCACCTGTTTGTTTAAATGTATGCATTAATACATGTCTGCCTTCAACTTTCGACAGAAGCGACGGTGTTTCACGAGATCGGTATCGTTTTGAAGCCCGATCCTTCGGACGACAAATATCGGAAAATTGACTAAAAACATTAATTCCTTCACCTTCAACCGAACACATATTTTACGGGAAGTGGTCCCTTTTTTCGCCGATATTTTCGATTGACTACCCTTAATTTAGGCCTTCGCCACTTCTGGTTTGGCGATGAACGCAACAACAAAGACATCACGGTTTTTTTTTTACGTTCTTTTTCCTCCTTCGCAGTACGGGTTCGAGCCTGCCTCCCACTTTTTTGTGTTCAACACACAACGTCAAACACCCGGCCAACGCTGGGCACCCAGGCTAGTATAATAATAAATACGAAATCTGCATGAATTAAAATAACATATTTAAGCGTATTTTGCGACCGGGCAATGCAGCGCCCCCTACTAGTGTCAATATAGAATTATTTTATTTTTTTTAAAATCCTTGATTTTTTTTTATGCATAAGCTTGTTCTTACTGATTATTAAAACATGAACCATGATGTAATCTAATATATAAAAGGCTGTACGTCTATCTGTCTGTCTCCATACTTTCAAATCTCCACAAAAACTAAAAGTCGCAGAGATGCGCTAGAGGTTTCAAATGATTAGATTTTATACAGACCATTTTTTTATGGGTCGTTAGCCGGTTAAAATAGTTTAAAGGGGTCAAAATTGAAACAAATCGTTATACGTTTTATACATTCCTCTGAGTTAATTTTTAATTTTTAATTTAATGTCACCAGCTTTGAATGTTAGAGTTTAGTGTTCGGTTTCGATTCTAGTGGATGGTACCAAAATAATGTTTCTTAAAAATTATATTTGAAATCACGACTCTATAATAATATAAACGAAAGCTGAACACATGTTTATATTTAAGCTAAATTATGTCTGGGCCAATCCGGACGCCCCCCCCCCCACCGCGAGTCTAATATATAAAGGGCTAATATGTCTGTCTCTATATTTTCAAACTCTATCGCTCCCCCACTAGTTTTTGTATATATTATCGATGTTCTGGCTAAACCAAATATGGTCCGATTTATGATAAGAAAGGAGATTCGATTTTCTTATTGTTAAGTATCCAGTTAAACTCTTAACATGTTTATAATGCAGTGACAGAATAGCTTACTCATAAATGGTATTTGTCTAATATACTAGTTATTGTATACTGTACAATGTATAATTTTATATGTATAATTTTTAAACCCCAGCTTATCTCTCTATATTTACAGTCTTTCACATGCAGTACTGTCTTGTTGTATCACAACTCATCAACGAGGCTAGACATACAACTTTCCCTAGCCGTGGATCGAACCTACAGCCGTCGTGATGATAGTCGGCAGCTCTAACTAACCACGAATGAGTGACGTATATATATATATATATATATATATATATATATATATATATATTGCAAAGGCATCCCCACTTATCAAGGCCAAGAGGCCACTCGATATATATTACCCTTATATATGCATATATATACATATATATGCATATATATGTATATACATGTAGAAATATATGTATATATGTATGTATATATATTTATATATGTACATATGTGTGTCTGTGTGTTTGCTGTCTGTGTACATATGTGTTCGTATACATATATGCGTGTATGAGCACATATGAAAAGATATGGGCATCAATGTTCCATATATCATAAAATGAAATGCCGTGCATATATGGAAAAGATAGAGACGAAAATGAATAATTACAGGAAGAGAAACACACACACACACACATATATATATATATATATATAATTATTTATATATATAATTATTTGCTATAATAATCATTACATACCTACAGGCACTAGTGTTTCATCCTTTCGGGAATCATCAGTGCAGTTTATAACGATTAACGCTAGTCGAGAGATTCGAACCCCGTCAACAGAAGTCATATGTGAATTCATTAGCAAGGATCTGAACCATTCGGCTACAGTCAACCACGAGAGATAAAGTTGAAATTAAACATTTATTCTTATTAAATGCTTTTAACGTCAGTCAGAGAGTGATATAATAATTATTTGTACGATCTGCGCGTAGTTGGTGTAGATTTGTACTCTTAGAGTGCTTTTATGTGTAATATTCGAAGATATTTACTAAGATGAATTCACTTGAGTTTGATACGTGTTAGAATTACCTTTAACAACATTTATCAAAAATATACAAAAGTGTTAATTATTGAATGGAATCTGACAACGTCCAAGTTATTGTTTGTGTGGTGTTGCTTTATTTCATTGTTCTATTTTTTTTATCAATCTGATTGTTCAACATTTACGATTTCTAGGAAATTATTCATGCACCGACATTTTAATGACGTTTCTCCGCAATCCTGCCCACTCTTCTCTCCCCCCATTGTTTCATTTCGAAAACATCTTATTAAATTTTCTGTCAGTGTTCGTTTGGCGTTCGACTCTTTTTTTTTTATCGACGTTTCCTTTCTCGCTCTATAAATTGTTTGCCGTTATTACTCCTGAGATCGTTGGCTGTTCTCCTCTTCTATATATTCAATCATCGACCAATCGTGCATCTCGACGCGATGTCAGGGTGACGAAGGATGTGTATCACCGAGGGACGGCATTATTGAATGATGGCGAAGAGAGGGGGGGGGAACAGCGGGCAGACAGCGAAAGGCTGGCATCTAACATGTGGTTGACGTCTGTTCCTCTAGGGCGGAGCTGGTTTGCCAAAGACGGTGGATGCAATTGAAAGGTGCACTGAGGTGGTTCGCCTCTTATTAAATGTCTATCTACCACCTGTCACAGACACCTGTGGACAGGCTCGGCAAAAGAAGCAATTACTAACAGTGACCGGCTGCCGTCTTGCTGACAGCAAGAATGACATTACTGAAATAATAGAAATTGTCTCCAAAAATGTCGAAAACTTATTAGTCTTATTTACTTTGTATATTCACAAAGTACTATTTGGGTCTATATACACACACATACATCCACCTCTCTCTCTCTCTCTCTCTCTCTCTCTCTATATATATATATATATATATATGTGTGTGTGTGTGTGTATATATATATAAGTAAAATTCTCTGTGTGGGTGTATACATTTGCCTACCATACTACTCTGTCAATTTTCAGTCTACAGACTCGACCTTTGACATAGGGAGTATTGAGGTCTGGGAAAATCTTTTTAATCGGTTTCGTCCAGAGATTTGACAAAGAAGGGGTCAAAGTTCAATGATTTGACCTTTGAAAACTTTACTAAACTCACCGCCATTTTTTTGTCTAAACACTTGACATTTTAGATGTAGGTCACTTGGACATGGATAAAACTTTTTAATTTGATTTGAGCCCAAAACAATGCACGTTAAGTTTACAAAATTGGGATAAATTTTTTTTTAAATTTACCTCTGCGGTCTCTACTAAATTACTCAGCCAGGATTAGGTCTAAATATTTGACATATTACATAAAGTGTATTCAGACATAGAGCAAGCATTTCATTCGGTTTTGGCCGAAAGATTTGGCTTCCAAGGGGCCAAAAAACCAAACCAAAACAAATAATTATATACCTTATAAGAGGAAAAATTTAATTCATGCTCTTTGGAATCCTTATATATATATATATATATATATATATATATATATATAGCACATCATAGGAGAATGTTTTAATAAAAAGCCAGAAATTAAACAAAATTGGCAGAAGAGAATGACGTACATGCCATCTTATTAACACTCAATATAAAAAGTAAATTATTAATGTAATCTTAAATTCATATATACATTGTAGGAGCTGTAGAGGAAACAATATATTCGATAAATAATTTAGTATTTTAGATGGGATTTCACTGGAATTATGGTCGAGTATTGCTTTAATACTGACTTTAAACTGGAGTTTACAATAACAAATGAACTGCTCAGAATTGATAATGGGCGATTCGTAATAATACTATCTATAAAATTATATTGAATTAATTAAACAGTGTTGATATGAGATAATTTATGAGTCTATACAAATTAAAAGGTGTGTTATTCTCCCTAAAAATTCAATATAATTATAACATAGACATATACACCAGTGAATTATTCTAAAAATATTAAATGAAAACACATTTTAAATGAGCTAGAAGATTAGAATTTTTAATCTCCAATTTATGTAACGTCCTCGGATTTTTATAATTTTTAATTGATTAAACGTTTTCCTCTACTAATCATTTATTGCCTGGTTTACTTGGGGGGGCATATCGCAGTGTACAAGGAAGAAACTCCGCAGGTCTCTCTGCAGTGACATACTTCAAAATACAGTGTAGTCTACATTGCACTGAAAAGAACATACTGTTGATTTTATCGAATCATTGTTATATACCATGGCTTGAACCAAAGTTTAAATTGAAAAAATGAAGTATCATGGTTTATTGTACTCTGAACTAAAACATCCATTTTGAACGCGCTCCTGTCATATCAAAGGACCTACTATTTATTTTATATGCAAACCTTTATGCTTGGGCGGTGATTATTGCTGGAATTGGAGTTTCAAGTACAAAAAATGAAGTATCATAGTTCAATTGTATTTTAAACATAAACATTCATTTTGAGCGAACCCCCGCCCTATCAAAGAAGATACGGTTGATATTATATGCCGTACCAATCAGCTTGTGTGGTACTAAATTTCTCAAATGCACTTGAGATGATAGACTGCATCATGTGTAAACTTTGGTCAAAATCGTCTCTTCCATCATTGAGTTGATTTATTCGATAATCGATTACCGAAGACATTTATCAATTGATGGTTTTATATTTGTTCTATTGAATTCATACATTTGAAGTACCTTTGACATATCAGGTTTAAAAATTTT
>NC_136482.1:165077432-165089932 GCF_053919585.1 Euprymna scolopes | reverse complement strand
GTGAACTAACATTGCTTGTTCTACTCAGCAATAAAATTGTTTTTATATTAAAAGGATAAAGGGTTATTTATTTTGTGCGTCAAGCTAACATTCAAGTGATTGTCGTTTAATAGTTATGGATTTCAATTTCTTGTAATAAATAATTTTACTAAGAATTCTTCATAAGTTTTGGTTTCGGTTTCGATTATAGCTGATGGCACTTAAGTCATCTATTTTATTCTTATAGATAATTTTAATAATAATTCTTCATAAGCTTTGGCTTCGGTTTCGATTATAGCTAATAGCTCTTCAGTAATCTATTTTTATATATACTTTTATCTTGAACTTTTCATAAGTTTTGGTTTCGGTTTCGATTCAAGCTGATACACCCAAGTCATATGAATATTTTCTTTTATTTTCGAAATCGCATATTTATAATATATAAAAATCGATAGAACATAAACTCTATAATAATATACACGAAATCGTCAAGAATTAAAATATCATATATAATCGTACTTTACCACCGGGCTACGTCGGGCGTCCCTGGTAGCTTGGATAAATACTTGTGAAGTTTTAGCAAAAGAGTTGCAATAATATCAGAGCATCTATATTTACACTGAACATCTACAGAATGCAAACATCAGTATATTACATATGAATGAGTCTCCTGTGAAATTTCCACAGATTCCGCTAGTTTATATTATTGTATTATATTTGGTACGCGGAGATAACAGAATGTTTTGTTCACCTGGACATTGTATACAATTGATAACTGTGAATTATGAAATAATATTTTATCTCTTGGGATTATTTTTATTATTAACATAGTCCCTATTCGCATTGTTTTTGAAACCAGATGGACACCACGGAATTACTTAGTATCATGGATATCATGGTTTTGTTCTATTCGGTGTTGTCCAGCAGCAATCAATATAAGAATACAGTATTACATTTGTATAAGATAGCTTTAGTATCCGAATTATATTCTTACATCATAGTAAAACAAGAAAGTGAAATGAGTTGGACGAATGATAAAGTGAGAGTAATTGAGAAGGATTGTAATAGGACGAGATGGAAAAGAAAAAGATACATAAACCACTGGAGAGGGAAGGGGGGAGAATGTTAATATAAAGATGTTAAGCGAATAATTTCAATTTTTATTTATTGCGGACTATTATCCTCATCTTTCTTAGATGTTGTTTCAGAACGTTTCGGCCAACTATTCCTCTGGCCTTCGTCAGGTGGTAACCGCGACGGGATAGGAACTCTGAATCTCCTAACTGCATCCTTAGCAATTACTGCCATCCATAGTTGTTTTCGTCCCCGTTACCGTAGCGCAGTGAATAGAAACATTAGATCAGTTCAAGATGAGAATTGTCTGAAGATTTCAATCCTACCCAAATCCGGCCGGAAGCTTACTTTGCCAAAACGTTGTGAGACGACAACAACTATGGATGGCAGTAATCGCTAAGAATGCAGTTAGGAGATTCGGAGTTTCTATCCCGTCGCGGTTACCACCTGGCGAAAGCCAGAGTAATAAATATGTGTATATATATATATATATATATATATATATATATATATATATATATATAATAACTTATGAAAATATATGTGACAATCAAATGCGGAATATTGTGTTACTTAATTGCCATACATATTGTCATAACTTACTACCTAGCTCTACTTATATTTAGTACTATTGAAGTAAATACTGAAATTTGACGCATGACATAATATCTTCCTATATTAGTTCATGTGATTAAATGACGTAGTCATATACATATATATATATATATATAGTTTATATATATATATAGTATATATATAGTATATAGTATATATATAGTTTATATATATAGTATATATATATATATATATATATATATATATATATAAGTAAATGTTAAATAGCGTAGCGTGTAAATATAGGCTCATTACCTTTGGGTCCCGATTTAGAATCTCGCTAGGTTCAGCCCTCTGATGAGTCGTAGACGACGAAACACGTGTCAGTGGATAATTATATTTTTAAAATAATATATACACCGCTCTCCAGGTGGAGGGGTACCAAATTGGTTAAAGGGAAAAATATTCCCAACTTGCAGTTAGGTAAAAATGCACTTTCGTAAATAATTGAATTTATTCAAAATGTATCGCAAATACACACACGCACACACACACACACACACACACACACACACACACACACATATATATATATATATATATATATATATATATATATATATATATATATATAGCACAGACAACAGTGGGTAGCCCTGCTAGTGAATATGTAAATTACACAATTGCTGAATAAATTTGTAAACGAATTTCCATGAACAGTGTTTAGATCCTGTAGGAGTCCGGAAGAATGACACAACTCAGTAATTAGTGGAAACAGAATACGTTAAACAGCAAAGTTATTTCAACAAATAAAGTAAGTGGTTATACGTCAGTCCGACTACCATATGCTTGTGAATAATTTGTACCAATACCTCTAATCATCTTCAACGAGTCCCTGCCTTGCTTGGATCTCTTATTCTACTCGAAAGATTACTCTTTCAAAGACAATTTGTATTTGAGATTTTAAATCAACCCAATTAATAATGTATATGTTTTTTTTTTTTTTATTTCAGATGCAGCCAACGTTTCATAATGGCAAGCGTATAGCTAACATTTGACAAAAACATTATGTTAAATTATTACTTTTTTATAGGGATATTTCAACGATAAGTTTATTCTGCAAGACCAGAGTTAATCGAGGATTTGAAAAATGATATTGGAATACTATTTCTTGCAATTCTAAATGAAGTGTTTACCAACGTTGTCGATTCCACTGTTGGACGTTATCAACTGTGTATTGACAATGAAGGAAGGCGGTTTGTACATTTGCAACCACGGACGGAATGAGAGAGAACATTTGTGTACATAACAATAAATAATAAATTCTACAATTTCCAGACTTTTTTTGTAGAGTCATGTAAAATTGTCATAGACTTATCAAAATTCAGTACGTTATTGCTATACATCTTCTAAGATGAGAGTTTTTCTTTTAATTATGTCAGGTTCTAATGGTTAGCTACAGCAGGAAGTAGAATACATCCTACTAAATCCGGATTGTCACAGCTGGTGAATTTCAAAAAGGCAATCTGGACTTAAGGGCTCCTTAAAAAAACGATAAATAATAAAATTGTTTTAAAGGTGAAAAAAATGTCACAGAAATTAATAGAATGCTTCAGACTGCTTTTGGACCAGCTTGCATTAATCGATAATTAGTTATTGAGTAGAAAAAGAGATTAAAAGAGAAGTGGGGGAGTTTGTGAGTAATAATGAGAGGTGTGGGTGGAGTAAGGAAGTCATAACACCAGAGTTGATTGGCCAAATAAAGAATTTTATGGATAAGGGCTATTGTGTATCTATAGAGACCATAAGTGCAGAGTTTGATCTCAGTGTAGGAACTATACACCAAATAATTAGCGAAAAATTGAAGATTCAGAAGATTTGCGCACTTGCCCTAGTCCACAACACCAATCATTTTCAAAGTATTTTACCAAGATGTGCATCAAGACAGTTGCTAACTCTCCATATAGTTCTGACCTGGCCTCCTGTGACTTTTGAATATTCCCTAAGCTCAAGGAGAAACCGAAAGTGTCATGTGTGTACTATCAATAAAAGTGCCCATACGAAAAAAAAAGTCTGGAAACTTATTGCAGACACATCATATCTGTTGAATTCAATTGTGCTTGTTTAAAAAAAAACATTTATTTATCTTTTTTTATTTATACTATTTTTTAAATACACATTTTTATGAACATCAAACGCGATGTTTTGATGTCATCTTCATTTATTATATTTTTATTTCTAACAATATTATTGATGCGTTATAATTTGTATATATTTTTTTGGTTGCCCATGTGCAAGCCAATGATAAGCCCTGAGGTAAGCGGCAACGAGCGTTTATGTCAATGGCGAATTGTATGTTTGTTTTTTCTTGCAAATATAATTGGCTGATAAAAAAAAAACTAAAGCCGTATAACTTAATTCTACAATGTTAGACAGAGTCGTTTGAAGAGGAGATGAAGTTAGCCTCTTCTTGGACACATTTTGCAGCATCATTTGATTCTCTTCAACAAAGATAAACACCAAATAAAATCTTATTATGAAACAAACAAACCTAGTTTCCCTCTCCCAGATGATAGCATTGTGGCAGTTAAATGTTGTTATCAGGACCTAAACCTTTGTGAGAAAAGGAAAATCAGTGTCACCGGGGTTAAGAATAAAGGCAGCCGCGCGAAACCGGGAAGGGGAAGAAAAGGAGAGAAAAAAAAGTCATAAAAAATAGACAATGTCTAATATTTAGAAAGTGAAAAGGAAAACAATTAAAAGATGCCGTGATGTGATAATTGAAAAACAATAAAAACAGATCTCGGTCGCTGGTTGATTGGCGCAAAGGTTAGTCTTACACAAAGGTAGAATAAAGCCACAATATGACAAATAAATAAATAAATAAATAAATAAGCGTAAGGTTATGTCTTTTAACGACCGGTGATTAAAATGGGTTGACGTATGTTTATATTAACAATAACGAATATTTCAAAGACACGTCCATCCAATCAACGCGCTCATCGATCAAAATACAATTTAAAACGTATTTGTGACCCTTACGTTGCTTACCGTGGTATTATTCTCCGTCGTTTTTTTTTTCTGCTGGACATATAGTCATCTCTCACGTTGGTAGCTGAGAGGGAGTACGCAAGGGTTTACCAGAATAAAATACAAAAATATAACAAAACAAAACACAAACACACGTTACACCGTTCGCCAACGATCACCGACCCCAACATTGTGGGCTGTGATCTTCTCATTTCTCTTCTCTTCTGCAGTGTCGTCGTTTCACACATTGGCAATAGCAAATGGGGTGTGTACGGGCTCCCCTTTATATAAAAGCAGAATAAACCAAGTAAAGCATACATGGTCCCCCATGAGTGCACAGTGAATGAGGCATAAAAAATGACTAAGTTCAGGATTTGCCCCATCCTATTTAGCCCCAAATATCTCCAGGAGATATCAAATCCTGGTGAAAATGAACACAGGGTTCAGTTTTAGACTTTAACATATGTAAATTTGCGTTATGCTTCATGCAAAAAAAAAAGGGATGACAAAGTCCATCAGTTACCCCTCCACCCATTTAGCTCCAAAGGTCCCCAAGGCCTTAACATATTTAAATTTGAGTTCAGCACCATGCAAAACTGCTAAATAGACATACACATAAAATTTTGGATAAATATGGTAAACTAGTACCCAAATTGGAGTGTTTTTATGAGCCCTTAAAGAGTTCTTGGGGCATAGCCAAGAGTTATCGCGAAGTATAGACAAACAAAATTATATATAAAAAAAGAGCTTTGCTGTATGCTCCAATTAGTTACAACTTTTCAGAAAGTTTTATAAAAATCCAAGGCATCAATTTTTTTTTTTAATAAGCAAAAAAGTGTCAATTTTAGCCATTTTAACACGAAAGGCACCCCTAGGGGGGGGATCGAAGTTTTCCCCGGAAAATCCGTTCTGTTACTTCTTTACTTATATCATGTTAAATGTTTATGGAAAATTTCAAAAAAATTCCTAGGCGTAGTTATTGAGAAAAGTGCGAACAGACGAACGGACAAAGGCATGGGCGTGAATTTACAGGTCCACCCTCCTTTTGTCGGGGGACCAACAAATCAGAAAAATCAGAAAAAAACAGACATATTCTGAAAATATAAGATGCATTATATATATATATATATATATATATATATATATATATATATATATTTCTATCTATTTTCCAGTGCCACGTATCATATTTTATATTCATTCAATATACAGAAAATACCAACTCCACAAGAATTAGCACTTTGGATTAGAACGAAAAATGAAAATGCCTCAGTCAACTAGGGCGACTCATATATATATATATATATATATATATATATATATATATATATATATATATATATATATATATATATATATATATATATATTTCTATCTATTTTCCAGTGCCACGTATCATATTTTATATTCATTCAATATACAGAAAATACCAACTCCACAAGAATTAGCACTTTTGATTAGAACGAAAAATAAAAATGACTCAGTCAACTAGGGCGACTCTCTTCAGTGACTGAGGACATAATATATAGCATCAGAACAGATACAACAAGTTGTTCTCAATCAAACGTTCACTTGTTTAAAAGTAGTGGTTCGTACATTGAGGGAGAGATCGAGGAAAATTCCATTTCAAAAATTGTTATCTTCGGAATAAAAAGGAATCATTTACTCGAACCAATAACTCACGACGGGGTGAACATATTTATTTTACTAAGGTTAACATTGTCATTCGATAAATAATTCACCTTTATTAATTACTAGCGGGGGTACCCGGCGTTGCCCGGGTGTTTGAAGGTGTGTATGTAGGAGAGGGTGACCCTGTTTTAATATTATATTAAAAAAACACGATGTTAAAAAAATGGAAAAACCAAAACAAAGGCAGCAAAAAAGGGAGAAAAAGGTGTATAAAAGGAAAAAAGTTTAGGTAGGAAGCTAGGCTCGAACCCGAAGCATCGAGACTAAGGTAGAAAAAAAAAGCCTAACACGTTACTTATACGCCAAAGAGACATACAATTGAGAACGGTTAAAATTAAACCTTTAAAAACACTTGCAGGTTGTTTAAACTAACATCAATGTTTTCTAGGTCAAACATGACGTCATTCTCGTAGTATCAGGAGAAAATAAAATGAACGAACGACTTTTTCGGCACCCCTCCTAGTAGAAAAGAGTCCAGTTTAGAGTTAAGGAATCAATGATTTGGGACAATTTTTCGATATTTGTCGTCCAAGATGTCATGCTTCAAAATGATACGAATCTCATAAAAAAATCCGTTGTCTCTGTCGAAAGTTTTTGCGAGACATACAAACACACACACATACATACATACATACATACATACATACACACATTTTCGCTTTTATATATAAAGACTATATTTAAAAAAATAATTAACATGTGTAAAATTTATAAAGTCCAATTTTTTTACGACGGTTACATATTCATTCATTTTTTTTTGTATCACATTGAAGAGTTAAGAATCGTGCACTACTACCACCTTTAATTTTAATTTCCGATGAGGATATTTTTATTTATGAAGTGTGAACAAACTATTTTAGCCGAGAAACCCCCCATATATATATATATATATATATATATATATATATATATATATATATACATATATATACATTATATACATATATATATATACATATATATATACACACACACACACACACACACACACACACACACACATATATATATATATATATATATATATATATATATATATATATATATATATACCCAAAACATCTAGCCTTACTGCTATTGTTTCAAATGATCTGAAATAATACCAAGGGGACGGGGGACTTGATTCCAAATATTTCTCATGTGTAATATTTTGGAAATATGGTACGATAATGAATATCTCCCGTATCATATAATTCTTATACACTGTGAAATTTACTTTATGTATGAAAACCAATGAGCGGAGATGCAAAATTTGAGAAATATTTAGAATCAAGTCTCGCCTTGCTGTTATTTCAAATAATTTTAAACCATGGCAGCAAGTTTGTGTCTTCCGTCCATCGAAGCCAAAAGTTTTGGATAAATATAATGTATTTTGTAAATCATATGCAAAACTAGGAAAACAAATGGCTATGATTGACACATTTAATAGCTGTTAAAAAGTGCTAAACATCGGCTCTGAATTATTCAGGTCATTACCTTTTTTAACGAGTCTTCATATGTAAAATTCTGATCGATAGTCGCTGGTATTTGGAACTTTTTAAATTGCCCCGAAATTGGTATATATATATATATATATATATATATATATATATATATATATATATATATATATATATATATATATATATATATATAGAGAGAGAGAGAGAGAGAGAGAGATAGAGATATATATATAGATAGATATATGTGGGGGGTATATATATGTATATAATTTGAGGGTGCTGTTTTTCAAATGTAGGGTAACCAGTGAAATATAACGAGGTTCACACGAAAGCGCTCAATACAGAAGTAGAGCAGTTACATTTGTCTTTACATAAGCAGTAGTTTGTTGCTACACAATCATGAGCATGGTTCGGTCTACTAGTATTTACTAACTAGAGACCTCATCAGGCAACCACCTTATTTTCGAAATAAGGTTGTTGCCTGATGAGGTCTCTAGTTAGTAAATACTAGTAGGCCGAAACATGCTCATGACTGTGTAGCAACAAACTACTGCTTATGTAAAGACAAATATATATATATATATATATATATATATATATATATATATATATATATATATATTAGTAGTAGTTTAATTGAATATTGAAATGCTCACATCTTTGGTTCTATGAGTCGAAACATTTGCAGGCTGTTTGAAAATTATAATAATATATAGTTAGAGTTTTATGATATTTTGTAAAGGAGAACCTATATTCTAAAAATAATGAAAATGCCCAAATCTGCCTATATTTATATAGTTATATAGTGTCTTGGCAGACCAGCTTCAGTTTTGCTGCTTTGGAATAAAATATGTTTGGAGATTTTTTGTTATTGCTCGTCTCCCTGTGGCTTTGCCAGGTCACTAATTTCCAGAGTAATCTGCTGAACAAGTAAAATATAAATATATATTTTAGACAATATTTTAGGATAAGTAGATATTTTAAGCAGAACACGATGAGAAACATGGCGGTGTTACCTTTTTGTAAATAGGAACATTAAGTATGGATATTATTATTTTAATTTTACATGTTTTATGCACCTATAATCATCTAATATGGATGCTATATTAAGGGGAACCATGTTGTGTAACCGAAGCTTATTTTTTAAACATAACCGCTTAGACGTTACGTTTACCAAACTTAGAACTCACCTTCAAAAATAAGCAAAAATATTAAACCAAGACCAAAAAGAAAAAAAGAAACTAAATCTAACTTTCTACCTATCTATCTATCTGTCTAACTGGAGAGATACACAAGAGATGAATATGAGGAATGTTGACAAAATCTGTCAGAATATAATAAAATCATATCATAGACAATTTTACCGGAAGCATCTGATCAGCTGACGAAAGTACGTGTAGGTCACATGGTTCTAGTTAGCTGAGAAGAATAATTGGAGTTGGAATTTGGACATTGAGCAGGGTGGGCGGTGTAACAGGTCGTCCTTCTGCTTAACTGACGTCGCTTAGAATTAACCACTCAGGCAAATATATCCTCCTTCCATTCTTTTGCAATCAACACCTGGAAAGTGAATAAAAACTATTTAAAATACAATCAGCGTTATTGGAAGTGAATTAATATTCGTTCAAAAAGGTTCCATCCTCCCCTGCAAGAACAAAATGAATTCCAGGTGGACCAAGATCAACGACGCATGAAAATAAGGTATGTTCAAAATACATGTATCACACACACACACACACACAAACACACACACACACATACACACACATATGAACATTTAAACGATCATAGCACTGGAACATAAATTAACCGCAGCGTAACTTAGGGTTCAGATAGTGAAGAACCACCATAGACATTTAGTGACACGTATACACATAATGATGGGCCCTTCGTCACAAGTTTAGGATATATCCCTGCATGATGATTTGATACCCCATTATCACACAACACTAGCATTTTTTTTTGTTGAATACTCCATAAGTGAAAAAAAAGAATAAAACAGAACATGCTAGGTTAAAGGCATATTTGAAGTTAAAATATAGTAAAAAATAAATAAATAATTAAATAAAATAAATGCGAATGTGTGTTTTCGGCCGGGAGCAATTCTATAATTATTTTGTTGGAAATATAGGGTAAATGTCGATTTTTAATTTTTTTAATTAAATTCCAAGTTCAACATTAATTCCAGCAAAGATATACGGTTATAATATTCTTTCCTTGTTTGCAAACAAATAATATTATTGTATTTGTATTATTGGTATAGTAAAATATTCGCTGATTATTTATTTTTTGTAAATATAATCAGGAATGAATGCGTATACGGATTTATTTTATTTTTATGTTGTTTACAAATTGATTATACCATATCAAGGCCCTGCTCAATCGAGGATAAGAGTTAATGTGTGTAATTTAATTAGTAGGACTGTAGTGTAGTACTCGTTTATGGTGAAAATTTGGTACAATTAGATTATTTACAAGGATGGTTCAGTAAGAACTTGTTTACGTTAGACTTGAAGACGACACTATTGTAGTCAGTAGGAAAGCAAACCAGCGGAACAGAGTTCTCTCGTGATCAATAAAAACGGTTAGCTGTTTGGACGAAGTTTTATGAGAAACTTATGTTTTTGTGTGCTTTGTGTTTGTTTTGTTCTTTTTTCGCGATTTTACGTTCATCTAAAGAATTGTGTAATGTTTACGTTCCTACATAAGAGTTCACCACTTATCATAGTTCGAAGTTAACGCAGTTAAACATTTTTTAACGTAATCGTTACATGTCCACACTCAAGACCCACCCATTTTATGCAGACAGTAACAAGGAAATAAAGACAAGTAAAGAATTCGACTCTTTTATTCAGTGAAACGACAGACATTTATCTACAGGTACTTTCAATAATAAGGCCTTGTCTCTTCTTCAAAAGTTTTCTTGTACTTCAATGTTCTTAACAACACTCTTCCGTGTCGAACACGTTTTACTCTGTCTATGGTAGGCCATGTTTAGGACGCGTCTTTCTGTCGCCCTCGGCCACGTGTGCAACACATTTATCTTTGTCTTTTATAATCTTTTTCTTTTCTTGTTCCTCGCTCTGAGGTAACTACCGCACGGTTCGGTCCCTTAGTTGTCACTTGCTGCTACTGTGCTGCTACTGCTGCTGCTGGATCGATACGCGCATTGTAACTCTCTTACAAGAGGCCACTCGAGGATTAGGGCTACGTGTCAAGTGGACGAGAGGCAGCATGGTAAGTGATGATGGGGTAAGATTATCTTAACAGAACGCCTCAGTAGGAATTTATTTGCATCAGGTTTGAAAACGACAATCTTATAGTTAGTCGAGAAGTAGACCCACTATAATGCGTTCCACAGGCAGACAGTTCTGAGGGAAACCTCTGCTAATTGAATTTTCGTTTAGCTTCAGGCACAGATCGTAATGCGCGTTAATGTTGGCAGTGCTGCCTCTAGTGTATTTAATTGCGTTAAATAAAAGCAACTACATGTTACTTTTTTTTTTTACTGTCGAAAATGTATCAGCATTTTTTTTGATTTCCAAACATAATAGTCCCCGGTTTGTTTTGTTTAATCAAAAATTCCATGCGCAACATTAATTAATGTTAAGATATATGGTGCTGTTGTTGTTCCGTTATTTTGTTAATGAAATTATTTTTAGTACACTGTTCAATGGAAATATGTAACAGAGCACGGACACTCATATAACGGCTGTATGCAAATGCCGAGCCGTGTGCGAAGTGACGTCACAGCAAAGAAAAAAGAAAAAGATAGCAGCACATCAAAGGTTGTAAACGACCAAGTTCTCTCTGATTCTGTCTCCTCTGATTTTTAGCTCGTAGTTCAATGATGCAATAGTGGCTAGTTACTTTTTATGCATCTAAACGAAGCTTCTAGCTTTACATCATCAACGTTCTGATCCCTATCTGGCATTTAAGAATAGATTTCCTAACCTAGCGTGGGATGCATTTTCTGTATAATGTTTGTCTGTCGATTTGTTTGTCTATCGATCTGTCTGATGGTTATAACTCTCTCTCTCTCTCCTTCGCAGCTAAATGTCAAGATTGTCACTAGAGGCCTCAAATGACTGGATTTTTTTACGGGCCGTCCTTTTATAGGTCTATAGCCGGTTAAAATTGTTTTTGAGGAATCAAAAAGGATCCAAATTGAAAAAAATAGTTAAACATTTTGTACATTCATCTTAGTTTATTTTTTATTTTAGATTTTTAACCGGTTTATATGTATGTCACGTTGGTACAGTGGTAACGTCACCAGTTTTGAATGCTACGCTTTCTATTCGAGTTGATGGTACGTAAATACGATTTTTTTTACCTTTGAAACCACGACTCTATAATAATATATACGAATCTGGACAAAGTAAAATATCAAATTCCATCATATTTTACGCCCAGGCAAAGCCGGGCGCCCCGTCCCCGCTAGTACCCTATATATATATATATATATATATATATATATATATATATATATATCACATTTAAACTATGTAGAAAAAATACCCTATATATATATATATATATATATATATATATATATATATATATATATATATATATATATCACATTTAAACTATGTAGAAAAAATACTCAGAACAGAGTTTCATAGAACTGTTCGCACATAGACCGACAACGGTATATATATATATATATATATATATATATATATATATATATATATATATATATATATATATATATATATATAAATT
>NC_136482.1:165047432-165072432 GCF_053919585.1 Euprymna scolopes | reverse complement strand
TGAAATGTTGCCAGAGATGGTAATCTCGTCTGATTAAATGTCGACAAATAATCCCAGAATGAGATTTGGAGGATCTTTGATGAAGATCAGGAAGATATGAAAGTCAAGAATGTACCCCTGAGGAAAATCAGCATAATTACTTTGAGCTTAGCCTTTCTGTCCATCAACGCTTACTTTAATGAACCCATCGGAGAAAACAGTTGTGATTAAGAGAATATATTAGCTATTCTCTTACTGAAAATGTATGATAGAAATCTGTATGCCAAACACTATCAAATAACTTTTGGTATCGTTATCACTTATCAATGCCCGGAGGCTCCTCGAGGATAAGGGTCAATGCATGTATGGTAGTCCATGGGACAATGTCGTGATATTTGTTAGTAGTGAACATTTGGTAAATTGGATTACTTAAGGGGACGGCTCATCAAGAACTTGTTCACGTTGGACATGAAGACAACCATATTGCAGTGTGACATCATTACTCTATCCCAAGACGTATTATGCTTTTATACAGGTAGAGAATTTCATCAGCAATGAGATATCTACTGGAGCAATAGAATGATCCCACTATTTTTCCAGCAGCCTTGGAAACGGATATGATGAACGTGTTCCATTTCAGATCAGGCGTAAAGATCAGACCCAGAAGCTTGTAAAAACATGGAGCCTCCCCAAGTAGAGAGCCATTCATTTTAATTGACGTCAGATGGGGATCAAACCGTTGATGATGTAAATATAAAAGCTTGGTTTGAGATGCATTAAAATTAACAAGCCACATCTCCCCCCCAATTGAACTACATGCTAAAGATCAGATGAGAGAGAATCAGAGAGAACTTGTTGGTTTACAGCGTTTGAAGTGTTGCCATAGATGGAAGTATTGTCAGCACAAATGTCTACGAATGATCTTAGGTTGTGATTTGAGAGATCATTGATATATATATCAGGAAGAGAATTGCCCCAGGATAGATTCCTGAGAGACTCCAATGGCAAATGCTCTGACGAACTGCAATCACTTGTGCCTCAACGACGTGAACACCCTCGGCAAACTCGACAGGCTGCTAAATCACCCCACATACACTGTAGAGATCCCTAGGTGTAAAAGATCTTTCTACTCCAGTAGTCTCTTCCCCAGAACCGCTAGACTTTATAATTCCATTCCAGGTCCCTGCGTCCCTAACTGTAATGACATGCAGAAGTTGAAGTGCAACGTGAACCGACATCTTGCTGGCCAAATCCCTACATAGTACTCAAGTAGTTGTTGCCCCTGATAGTAGCCCCCTACAGCAAAGTGGCAATGTGCATTGTTTTGGGTTAAAATGTAATAAAAAAAATTTAAAATACCGTGAGGATCTAATTTCTTACCCATCAACCATTACTCTTATGAACCTATCAAAGAGGTAAGATTTAATAATTGAAAATACATTTCCAGCTATACCGTTGCTGAAGATCTTGTGGAGTAGACCTTTATGCCATACCCTATTACTTTGGAAACGAGGCAACCGTAAATACCTTAAATGGATCTATGTGATATTACAGTCAGCGCATCAGCTGTTGATTTCTCAGCGGAAAAACATATTTGTAGTCGCTAAATATTTTATTTATCACGGAGTAGGAGACTAATTAATCTGCACTTTGATGTGGAATACCGAACCCTCCTATTTTAATGCATCGAGGAGACTGTTTCGGTTGCAGTTTTTTGGATACCATTATTGGAATGTTATCAGAACCAATTGTTTTGCTGGAATCAAAGATGTTATTGGGCTTAGAAACATATCGGACAGATATATGTATGCTTCTCAGAGTATTTTAAGATCTGAGAGAGAATCCAGGGGAGGGGGCAGGCGACTTGATCACACAGGGTGGAATTTGATACGATGTTCTTAGCGAATAATTTGGTTTTGTCAGATGCTTCCGTAAGAACACCAGGTCCGTTGATTGTGGTCGGCATGGACGCACGTGTTTGCTTAGAGAACTGTGTGTTATGCGACCAAACTCGTGGGAACTAAGTTTCTGCACTTTAAACTTTAAATTTCTATAATCCATTTTGCCTCGGTTGCTGGATTTTTGAAAGAGGGCTTTGGTTTCTGTACATGGCTTTTTGAAGCAATGAAAATGGTAGTTCCTCTATAGAATGGCAACGACGCATGCTGGGGTGTATAAAGGGTCATTATGTTGACTCAGTTTGAAATGTTTGATTCAGTCTATACTGACAGTTATTTAATCTATTCAGAGCCCTATAAGAATAGGAAAATATTTTTAACATGGAGGATAGGAGTATTTCCGATACGAACGTTCGAAAAGAGCCCCAGTTTGCGATCGAGTAGCGATACACAGTACGATGGAGACGGAGATTTTTAATGTTTATCTTAATTGAGACAATCGAAGGATGAGCAGGGCAAGTCATGAAAAAGATATAGAAAGCTTTCAAATTGTCCAGCAGCATTGAGAATACGGGTGGTTCATCGACAATTCCGGTAGGAGCATAGACAAGAACGGATTAATGACAGAACCTTCATTCGTCATCTATCTTACTTGAGAAGACAAGCCGTTCAGCATCGTGGACGTTCAAATTTTAACAGACGTTAATTTTGGCAATGGGACGGGCAGACAGAATATGGCCGATTTTCTAAGCGATACTTTCACAATAGAATGAATCTTACGATAACACCTGCCGTAAAAATATATGCTCATATATACAGGTAGATATGTTTATATATTTATATAATATGTATATGGCGTCCACTCCGAAACTGCATCACAAATTAATAAGAATTTTAGAACATAGTTGACATGTATAATAGTGTGTAGTATGGCCGATATTTAATTAAGCTTTAGGCAAACGCAGTAAAGGACACTAGGATATCTTCGTAAAAAAAAAAGAAAATAACCACGATTTTTGTGGAATTTTACTCTTACTGAGAATTTACTATTGGCATTTGCTTTTCTAGAAGAAATGATGCCGGACACGAAAGAAAGAATCATATACAGGATTAAACGATAAAGTGTTGCCTTAAAGCAACAGCACTGAAACTTTATTTTAAAACATTTATTGAAAAAAATCACTTCAGGTAACTTGATTATGTAGTAGAACTGATATATATTCAATATAGCTACTTTAAGTCTCAATCACCACCTCGATAAGGGTCCGGAACTGGGAGCCTGCCATTTCCACAAGCGCCCGCGGGAGCTCGGCAAATATTTGGCGATTAGGCTGGCTTTGGTGTTGTTTGAGGTCATTTTGATGATGTTCTCGACGTATGACCACACAAAGCAGTTCAGCGGGTTAAGTCGGGGAAGACGCGGGGCAAAAAGAAAGCAGTAAAAAGTCGAAGCACTCCTTCTGAAGCTAAGCATGGCCCATTTTTGACTTGTGGGCCGGGGCCGAGTCATGCTGACACATCCAGGGTCTGCTAACGGTCACCTGATGGCACAATTAGATCACCACACTTTTCAGCACATCCAGGTATACTTTCAAGCCAAGTTCAAAGATGTGAGGGAGCATGATGGGGACCTTACTGGAAATCACACCAAATACCTTAGAAGTGGCCAGAAACTTTGTTTTCATCACTTTAGACACGTCCCTGTTATTCGTGGCAATCCAGCGATGCATTTTCAGGATGCTGACGATGGTCCTGTTGTCATAACTTGGCCCGGTAGAAAATGAATTATCGCATCTCCGATTTCGCCCGTTGAACGTTGTGCCACTCTGAAACATGATTGAAGTCTTTGATAACTATTGCGATGTGGATACTACTAGCCAACTAATAAATGTCATGCAACATAAAAAGAAAAGCGGGTTTCATCAAACTGAAATGGAATCATGTCGTTTTTTCCAGGGAAACAATTTTATGGTTTCACATGTACAACGGCCCAAGTAGCCGGAAAGCAAGGTTTTACTAACACTATTTCACACATACAAATTTCAACCACTGTCTAATGAATGTGTCAAAATATGAAAGAACATTCGTTTAACATTTGTCCGGTGTTATTTTCAATACATCCGAAAGAATTTGCGCTTTCTCTATTAGGTAATATAATGAATGAAGCGTTTTAGTAAGTGATACTCTGACTATACTAATAGGAGGATGAGGTTATGTAATACCGTTATATAAAGAGGAGATAAAGAAGAGCAGGCGACTTTGACTTCACCGGAAACGGTGTCAAATAAAAATTTTTGATTGATATAAAAAGGTCCCGCTACCTCTGTCTCTATATCTTCTGAACATATCTTTTATAAACTCCACACAAAGCTAATTTATATGTCTGGCAGTGTTCTTAGATATGCTTTGTACAGAAATTCATCATCGGGGTGGGACGACAACAACTGTAGATGGCAGTAATTACTGAGAATGCAGTTAGGAGATTCGGAGTTTCTATCCCGTCGCGGTTACCACCTGACGAAAGCCTGATGAATAGTTGGCCGAAACGTTGCGAAACAACAACTACGAAAGATAAGAATAATAGTCCGCAATAAATAAATTAATAAATAATACTCATCTCAATAATTAATTCCAATTAAAAAAAATGTATATTCATCAAATAACTATCGAAATTCGAAAAGAAAATCCGATATTAAAAATAGCTTTTCTTTCTTATATTTTTTTTACAGGAAAATATTGTACGCCAAATTGACAAGGGAGATAATAAAATTTAAGCAAATCATTTCTTCTTAAATAAAACAGATGTATTATAATCCGGAGATATAGCTTGGTTTTAAAGCATTTTACTACAGATCGAACGATCCCCCCTGTCCAATCCCAGGTATTCCTCGCAGTTTTTTCTAATTAATGAGATCAATTTACGACAAAAGAGTTACCATTTAAAATCCGTGCAAATCATTTCTTTGTTTACATATTTTAAAACTAAACATTTATCAAAATGATTTCTCACCGCATTTATCGTCAAATCTAGATATCAGCTGACGTGATATTGTAAACAAGCACATATGGAATTTGATGAACGACATTATCATTATTATTTTTTATAACTTTGTATATGTGTCCTAGCGGATTAGTCCACCTAGCAAATTATTCTTTGTGATATATTATATTTAATAGAAGAGTAATTCTATAATAATACATACGCAGTCTTCATGCATTAAAATATCATGTTTAAGCGTATTGGACGACTGGACAACGCCAGGCTACCAGCTAGTATGTAATAAAATCGTCGTGAAAGAAAATACGAACAAGTTTAAAATATTTGATTATGTGTTACATAAAATAAAATGTGTTTTTGTTACACTGGCTCGCTTTTGTCTTGAGTAATATAAAAATATATATTACTTTTAAATTAGCGATTGCTTGACCTTTTTCTGAAAGACAATAATTTTTTCACTATTTTGAATTCATTTTTAGTATTTAAAAGTTTATTACTTCATGAAATATTTATTGATTTTTTTCTTTCTTTTTTTTAGAAAAAATATAATAAAATGTTTTTTTGTTTTATTTTTTTTTTTTAGAAAAATAGATAAAAACGTTTTTGAGTTGTATTACTATCCACAGTGGCACGAAAAAGCCAAAAACAAATATATAACAAATATATGTTATCAAATGTGTTTATTTAATGTAAAACATTTATTCAGTGCGAAAAACAAGAAATTTTCAGTGTTAAACTTTAAGAACAAAATGACCGAAATGTCTCTTTTCATATTTGAAGTCTCGATAATCACTTTAATATAAAAAATAAAACAAAACGGTTGTAGAAACCCAAACAATAAATTTAACGATAATATTCAGTGGGTGGGGTTCTGCCATAATTTTATTTTATTTCGTTTTTGAAGTTTTATGTCGAGACTTCAAAGAATTCGCAGCCATTTTTATTGTTCTTCAGTCATGCTTAATATTGATTATTTTTCGAACCGACTAAACATGTTACATTAAATAAAAACACTAAAAATATTTTCAGTTAAGGTAGAAAGGTAAATTATCTTGCCTTTGATAACATTTATTCGTTATATATTTGTTTTTTGATAACTTTTTCGTACCTCTGTAGTGAAAGCCCAATGTTTTTGTACTATTATTATTATTATTATTATTATTATTATTATTATTATTATTATTTCCACAGCCAAATAACAACGCAGTTTACAAGAGCTATGAAAGTCACCAAACCGAAAGTCCGAGACTCGAGTTTCGCCCTCATTTGGGCTCATCGGTTAGACACATCCGAACTCAGGAATCGAAATATTTTGTATTATATAAAATATGTTATCTTAATCAACACGGCACAATAACGTTGACACACTGGTTCTCGCAAAATAACCGAAGTTAAGCAACGTTGAGCCTGGGCAGCACAAGATGGGTGACCATTTGGGAAGGCGAGGAGCTGTATGTAACGCGAGGTAAAATACAAGGATGAGAAACTGGTGCGGTCTTTCCTTTGCTCCAGGGTAGATGGGACTCTCTTAAGCCATGGTAGGCACCCTGTCTATGGATGGCGCCAAGAAAAAAATACTCTTCATAGTCTTGGCGAAGCATCAAGTATTCAGCTACCGACAAGATTTGAATTACACTGCAAACTCGTGTAGTTGGTTGAATCCCGGCTACGGCCGCACTGGATGGATGGATGGATGGATTTAAATCAATTAATAATTCATACACAAATCTGATTACATTCGTATGGAACACGGGTTAGCCATTGAGGATACGATTATATCGAATATAGTATTTGGCTACGTAATCCCTTTGCCATTGCTATGTGATCAGCACATACGAAGGTGAATACAAATAACATAAAGATTGGATCATCTTTATTTTAGAAAAGCAGAGTAAATGCCTGTTTTTTTTGTATTAATGTGTGCTTTTTTTGTTTTTCGTATTATAAAAATATATAATTTTAATCAATAATTAATTAATAAATGAATCTGATAACCACCGGGGGGGGGGCGGTTTAGTCACTGAGAATACAACTATGTGGAATATAGTAATGTAATACCATAGTCATTTAAAAAGCGATCAGCACTTATTAAGGCGCATAGAAAAACACATATATAGACCCGCTTGCCTTTATTTTATCGGCTTCTTCATATAAAATGCTCCGCTGAAAGTTCTTTAGAGACCTGACTAATGGCCATCTTGATTTGCTTGCACTTCGGGTTAGATTTGCACTTTTGAGATAATTAAAGTTTGTTGCCGCTTTCGTATAAGTGTTCGCTGCTTAATGCGGTCCGACTTTTACTACCCGCAAGCTGTACCGCTTCGGCTATAACTCACCGCGGCGCATTCTAAAACTCGCCAAGCACTGACAACAGAAGTGGCTCTGAAAAAAAAACGGTGCATAAAAAGAATGAATTAAATGAAAAAAGCAGATTTTAATGCTTTTCTTTCTCTTTTTTTGCATTTACGTGCGCTGGCGTGCTTCCTCCTCATCCCGACATTCTGCAGACCGGCTACAAACATGCCACCAATGAGCGCGCAGTTTCGCGTTCACTGACACCGACGATTGCCGATAAAGACTATTTAATGCCAACGTCTATTACAGTAAAGATTTACTCCCCATGAACCGCCCTTATGCATTCGTTAACATTCTTCGGCGTTTCAATCCGCCCATTATTACAAATTCTAAAAACAATATATATATATATATATATATATATATATATATATATATGTATATATATATATAGCGATTAAGCTACACTGAATATTCCGTGTTTCATCCACTCTAGGATTCTTCAGGCTTAGAGTGGACGAAACGCAGAATACTCAGTGTAGTTTAATCGCCATATATCTATATATATATATATATATATATAAAAGTGAACGTGTCTGTGTTTGTGTGTGTGTCTGTGTACATTTCCCTACGCAAAAACTCTGTCCATTTTTAGTCTACAGACTCGGAATTTGATATATAGGGTACTTAGATTTGGGAAAATCGATGTCATCATTTTTTTGGCCAGAAATTCGGCGATTAAGGGATCAAAGTTCAACGATTTGACCTTTGAGAACTCTACCAAACTCCTCCGACAATTTTGGGTCTACGTACTTCAAATTTTAGATATAGGTTCCTTGGACATGGCTCTAACTTAATAACTTGATTTGAGCCCAAAACAATAGATTTTCAGGGGCTATAATAGGGGTCAAAGTTTAAAAAATTGACCTCTACGGTCTCTTTCAAATTACTCAGACAATTTCTGGTCTAAATATTTGCAATTTTACATAAAGGGTATTCAGAGATAGGGCAAGCTTTTTCATCAGTTTGGGTCGAAAATATTTAGTTACCAATATATAAATGTATGTATATATGTCTGTTTGCATGTCTGCCTTAAACTTTCAATAAAGGCGATGGATTTTACCAAGATCAGTATCATTTTAAAGGTCGACCTTTCATACAACAAATATCGAATAGTTGCTTAAAAACTTTAATATCTTCCCCTTCAACTAGGCACTTTTCTACCGGGGGGGGTCACTTTTTTCGCTGATATTTTTTTAAATTATCCTCTCCTTTAGATTGTCTAGCCTTAATTTTAAAAGTAACGTTCCCGGTTTGGCGGTGATCGTTACAGCATGAACGTTAGGTTTTACCCCGTTATTTTCCTCCTTTGCGGTACGGGTTCGAGCCTGACTTCCTACTACCACTTCTTTTTTTTTTTTTGCTCAACATACACATCTAACACCCGGGTCAACATACACACCCAAACACCCGGGCAACGCCGGGCTGAAATGCTAGTATTTTATAAATTACTAACTAGCTCTACCTACGTATTGAGCACTTTTAAAGTAAATACTTAAAGTTTGTGCATATATTTATACTTTCGTATATTAATCTTATCTGAGTAAATGGAGTAGTTATATATATAGTCATCCACATACAGTACTGTTTCGCTGTATCACAGCTCATCAGTGCGACTACACAGGCAACTACCTCAAGCCGAGATCGAAACCCGACCGCCTGTGCGACAGCCAAGTCTCTTAACCATTACGTTAAATCGCGGGCTGCTGTGCGGATAGTGAATTAACGATGTTTTGACATCGTCAGAATACCTAAGGTCGATTTGTTTCCACAAAGATCATCGCTTAATACGCTAATGCTATATCGTATATCACTTCTCAATATAGTCAACTCAAAATAAGAAGCAATATAGTCATACACTACTAGAAATTTAGTTGTTTTTTTTTTGTGTATTGTTATTCATATTAAAACCCCTTTTCTCTATTTATTATAAAAAGAAAATATAACTTTGTTATACATGGGTCGTGGGATTGCATTCATTTGCAAAAGATCTAGCTTATTTCATATACTTTTACACATTCATTTTAATCAATTACCTTTTAGTTTTTTTGGTTTTCTTATGGAATCATCATCTTTAGTTAACTGTTAGGTGTAATTATCTTCATGCAGATATTCTACATAATTTATACTTGCGTAATATTTGCGTCAACAGGTTATAATAAACAAACACCTCTTCCCATATATGTCTGTATGCGTATATATCTTTGTTTAAAAAAAATTGTCTACAAAACTCCTCTGTCGGTTTTTGGTCTACAGAAATGAAACGTCATGTATAGGGAATTCGAATCCATGCAAAACTTTTCTTTTACTTCAAGCCATGGAATATTTGTGTAAAAATATGAAAATTAAAAAAAATGGAACTTAAATCGCAATGCAGAGATTCTGCAATCTGTCATGAATAATGTTTTGGAAAGAGTAAAAATAGGCGAAGCTGAAAATGGGCAACATTTTAAAGACATTATTTTTCACAAATAAGAATTGTTTGAATTTTGCATTCTTTCTAAAATTCGGCAATATCTTTGTAAGAGTGTGTCCAAATTACAGAAGGATACCATGAAAAATAAGGAACTCATTCATGTTCAAAACTCGTCGTTGACCTTTTAGATACCTAATATAAATTCTTAATTCTGCAATATTTTAAGTTATAAATTTATTATATTTGTTTTTACTTGTATACCTTGTCGTTTTTCTTTTTCAGTTGTAATAGCTAGTCCTTTTACTTTTCTAAGTTTAATCATAGCCATATTACTTTTTATGCTCGTATTTTTCCAGGCTTTCCTTTGAAATAATATTTACATTTTGTCCAATATCATACGCATTGTAAACAATCCATAAAACATTCTTACCAACTTCTTAAATTGACTAAATAAAGAAATCAAATAAAATACGTAATATAGTAAATAAAGAGAAAGGAGGACCAAATAAAGAGAGAAACAGAATTAACGGGCGACGTCGTAAGCGAAATATTATTAGCACTAGAACGGCAAAGAGCATCACTTTTGTTAACTCTCTCTATATAACCCAAATATGATGTCATGCGAGCAACATTCTCGCTATGATTTATGAAGGTGTCGACGAAGAAAAACGTGCTATGATAACCAACAGCCAACCACAAGAAATTGTCTCTAAAACGTCAATGTTGAAAAAGATGATATAGTAACCAAAAGCCACTCCGTAGAAGCCGTCTCGCACATACCTTACCAATTCTAAGGACTTTTGAACACCAATAATTTTATTGTAACTTTTGTTTTAATGAACGGACATTTTTTTTTTCAAAATATAGCCGAGAAGGCGACATATAGATTATAAAAACTGCTCGTAAAATGAATGAGCGGTGCAGCTTAAAAGCAGTTCTAAAAGAATAAAACTAACAACTAACCATGACATAGAAAGAGCTTTGTGTTTATTATAACATTTGTTTACGCAAATATTACGCAAGTATAAATCATTGAGAATATCTGCATAAAAGATGAGTACCCCATAAGAAAATAAAACAAAAAAAAAAAAAACTAATTGGGAATTGATTAAAATGAGCGTTTAAAATAATATGCAAATTAGATAGATCTTTTGCAGATAAATGCAATTCCACGAACCATATATAAGAAAGTTGCCTTTTCCTTTAAAATAAATAGAAAACATATTTATAATACGCATAACAATACACAAAATATCCAAATTTATAGGAGTATAGATATATACACCTACACACGCATATATAATTAAAACACAGTATTGTTTGAAGATATGGTTAAGTGAGAGTGTTAGTCATTTAGAACTGCTTTAAAGCTTCACCTCTCACTATTTTTTCGACCTAATTTCCAACAATTATTACAGTTTATGGATCACTTTCTCAGGTATACTGTGAAAAAAATCAATGTCCGTTCAGTACAACAAAAGTTATGATTAATTTTCTAGTGTTCAAAATTGTAAAAATATGTAAGGAAGTGAGCGACGTTTTTTTTATGACTGGTAACCACGACACTTCAGCGACAACCGCTGCCACTAATTCGAAAAGAGAAGACACAAGTGAAACAGAAAGAATGAAAGAATGAAAGAATGAAAGGGAGATAATTGGGGGATTTTATTGAAAGCAGACGAGTGCCGTACATTGTTATTACATATATGTTTATGGGGCAAAAAAAATAAGACTGAAATAAAACAAAGTACAAGTAATATTATTGGAAGGTTGGAAAAATCATGAATTATAATAGAAAATTCCGAGCATGAAAAGTAATATGGTTTAGCTTAAACATGGAAATGTAAAACACTAGTTATTAAAACTGGAGAAGAAAAAAAGAAGATATTCTAGTAAAAAATATGATAAATTTATAACTTAAAATATTGCAGCCTTCAGATTTTTTTAAATTCAATTTATAACATTATATCATCAATATTACTTTTCATGCTCGCAGTTTTCTATTGTAATATATATATATATATATATATATATATATATATATATATATATATATATATATATATATATTAAGTTATAAAATATATATGGCGATTAAGCTACACTGAATATTCCGTGTTCCATCCACTCTAGGAATCTTCAGGCTTATGCTCGAATTTTGTGGTTGTCTATCGGTTTTATATACGCATCTTCTATTAAGATTTTAGTTAGCCAATCAGCTTTCTAGTATCCACCGCGCCCTTCCTATCATCCAATGAACATGCGCTACTGAACAAAGGCCTATTTGACCTTTGGTTGACTTGTTCCTTTGTGTGTGCTCTATTTAGCCTGGATATCTAGTTTGTTGACCTGTTTAAAATCTAGGTTAGTTTTTTTTAATGTTAGTTTATATATATATATATATATATATATATATTATATTTATATATATATATATGCATAGTAATTAGCTCTACCTACGTATTGAGCTCTTTTGAAGTAATTACTTAAAGTTTACACATATATTTATACTTTCGTATATTAATTTTATCTGAGTAAACGAAGTATATATATATATATATATATATATATCTTATAATATAAAGCTGAATGACTGTGTGTATGTGTGTGTGTGGCTGGTCACGAATAGGCTCCTATATGGTTGACTATTTAAAAAAAACTGATTACATATAATGATAGAATATGTATCGAGACACAGGAATGGGTATGTTTGATCTGGCAGAACAGTGGTTCATTCAATTTGTGGGGTCTGTGTTCGCGCCTGGTTCACAAAGTATGGAAATAAAAAAAATTTTTAAATGAAAAAAAACGTTTACAAGTGTTTTTGATATAAATGTACATAAGAAAACTTTGATAAGTATGTTTTAATTTAAATAGGGATGATATGATAAAATTTTGGGTCTGCGTTCGCGCCTGGCCTCCATAGAATGGAAATAGGGATACACTTTAATAAAGACTATTCATATCTATCTGCGTAAGTATACTTTGATAATTATGTTTCAGTTTGAAGAAGTATGGTATAATAAAATTATGGGGTGTTCGTTCGCGCCTAACCTCCATAGAATGGAAATATGTCACAACGTTTTACAAGGCTTTTTAATATAGATCCACAGAATATTGTGATAGGTGTTTTAGTGTGAACAGGTTTGGAATAATAAATTCTGGGGTTTATCTATTTTATTTTTACTTTCATCATATTTTGCTTTTGTTTTGATACCCCCAAATTCGAAGCTATCTCATTACAACCCTTCCTTTTCATAACCTATCATACTTTCATAAATCAGAGTCCATTATCTGTAGGCTGTTTTGAACCTAGTCAACGAAGGGTACTTTTGCTAGTATATATATATATATATATATATATATATATATATATATATATATATTTCAATACAATCAATGAATTACGAAAATCAATTATATTGATTTTCATACATAAATCACTATTTTTTAATGACGAAGTAATGCTAATTTTTTAATTACCCCTTTCAAATGAGCACCTTAATTGGCATGATATTCTTGGATTCGGATGTAAACCTTCTCCATGGCTTCTTGCAGCATATTTACCGGTATTGCCTCAATCTCGTTTGCAATAGGTTCTTTGAGAGTCGGTATTGTTCAAGGTAGGTCTATTTCGAACATTTTCCTTCTAAGATAACCCTAAAAAATAGTCACCGTACTCCAATCGGTCAAACTAGGGAGCCAAACGATATTTCCGTTGCGAGAAATGACAGGAATTGGAATTAAAGCATTAATTCTTATTGTGTGACTTGTAGCTCCATCTTGTTGTAAAAGTGTTTGCTGATCCACTGCAAAATGGAAAGGTGAGGTATGACGAAGTTATTTACCATCTCAGCTTAGCGCTAAGCATTTACAGTTACTGCATTATAAACTCATTTTCATAAAGGAAAATGGCCGATAATGACTCTTGCAGACCTAGCGCATTCTACCGTTACTTTTTGAGCATGAAGGGGCTTCTCATGAAGCAAACAAGGGTTTTCCTCCGCGTAATACTTGACATTTTGTTTGTTTACATAATCGCTCAGATGAAAATGCACTTTGTCAAACATCCAACAGTTGTTCAATCGAGGCCGTCTTAAACTTAAGGTTTGCCTGCCCTCTCACAACTGAACCCGTCCATTGAGTCTTCATTTCCAAAAAAATGGTAAACAATGTAGATGCCATTTATGTATAATAATGTTATTTACAATCTATTTTTTTAATAACTAATTATTTTATATTATAATTTCCCGATTGATTGGTGTACCCTGTGCAAATTGTTTTTAAATTATTCGAATAAAAATTAATAAACGAATTTTTGTAATTGGAATCTATGATAAACCGTGACGTTTGTCTCCTAACACAGACAATGTACAAAGAAACGTTGCGCAATTAATTTTTTGTTTTACTTTTTTTAAAAAATTAATATTAACTAAAATCAAATTTATGTATAAATCGTGTTTTCTATTTTTCTATTTTTCAATATATCTATAAAACGGTTTTTTCATACTTTGATCAAAATGCTGTCAGTTATTATCGGCAGCCTGCCAGCTCGAATTCTTAATATTTGAGAGGTTCGAATGATGTAAAATTAATATGTATATATGTATATATTTTTTATGTATGTATATATATATATATATATATATGTATTATATTCTTAATATTTGAGAGATTCGAATGATGTTAAATAATTATATATATATGCATATATATTTTTATGTATATATTATATATATATATATAAGTAGGTTGTAGTTTGCTTGAAGCATTGTTGAAGAAAATTATAAGGTAAAATTAAAGCCAAGACCAATGCGAGATTTTTTTTTTATATAGAGTAAAATTAAATGCAAACAAAAGAAATAAAGTACTTTTTTGTTGTTTGTTTTTTCTTTTTCACACAAATTTTAACTCTAAACAACAGTAATTTTTTTTTCTGTTGTATTCAATGGTGATATAAATCTCAATATATTTCAGACTTATTAGTCCATTTTCAAGAGAAGACAGCGTCTTCTCTTGAAAATGGACTAATAAGTCTGAAATATATTGAGATTTATATCACCATTGAATACAACAGAAAAAAAAATTACTGTTGTTTAGAGTTAAAATTTGTGTGAAAAAGAAAAAACAAACAACAAAAAAAAGTACTTTATTTCTTTTGTTTGCATTTAATTTTACTCTATATAAAAAAAATCTCGCATTGTTCTTGGCTTTTAATTTTACCTTATAATATATATATATATATATATATATATATATATATATATATAGTAAAACTGGTAATTAGTAAAATTCTTATAAAGTGCTCAATACTATTGCAGAGCAAATATGTGTTTTATTTTTTTTATTACCGTTTTATCTGTTTGGTTACAAATGTTTCGGATATTGGACCAGGTTTACGATCTCACAGCCTCGTCAGACCTTACAAAAATGATTGTTAGTATTTGGAAGAAGTGTTTTAGAGTAAATACGAGAAAAAATGGGGGTAAGAGATGATAAGGTGGAGGGAGATGGGGATCGACAATATTTAAGTTTTGAAGGTTAAAATACATGAGATTTTAGTGTTAGTGAGGGGTAGTAGATTCACGTAGGCGTGGTGGAGATATATGGATATAGGGAGTGGAAGGGAGGGAGAGGATAGTAAAAGGGGGTAAGGAGAGGAGGGGGAGGAATTTAAATTTTTATTTTTGAAAATTTTGACTGCTTTTGGTTGTTGTTTGTTTATGAATTACATGAGAGAGAGAGAAAGAGTAAGATAGACCACTCTCATAATATTTAACCTTTAAACCTCTATACGTCCTTTTTAATTTTTCTTTTCTTTTAGTCTTTCAGTCTATTAATTTATTCTGTCTCTATTCCTATCTTCATCCTAGATCCATATAATTTTTTAGACACTATAACTTAATCCCTATCCAATAAGCAAAGTAAATCAATACAGAACAATGAATGTTAAACCAACAACATGTATTTTGAACATATCTTATAATGCGTTTACCTAACCTCACGTTATTAACTACACCCATTTATGTCTCCTAACTTTACTTTATTTACTTAGTACAAATATAAAAAATTATATATATATATATATATATGTTTGTATATTTATATTTTTATGAATATGTATATTTATATAATTGTATACACGTGTATATGGGTACATTTGTGTGCATGTATGTATTATGTATGTGTACATCTACTTCTTACTGGATATCTATATCTCCACGTATATGTATATATGTAGGCGTGTTTATATATATATATATATATATATATATATATGTATATATGTGTATATGAGTATGTATATGTGTATAGGATTTGCATGTATGTGTGTGTATTTCTGCATATAGATGTATGCATGTCTGCATATACATTGTTTATATATGTGTGTATGTGCGTATGTGCGTATGTGTCTATATGTGGATGGGTAGAATGTACATATGTATGTGTCTGTATGTATGCGTATTTACGCGTGCGTGGGCGTATGTATTAACCTTTAACTACCTAAAACCAACTCATTGTCAACTGAAATCAACGAGTCGACTTACAGCGACTACGAACATTCTAAATGGAACCTTTTACTTGTCAAAGACATATGACACTTACATAAATCTTTCTCTCTCTCCCTCTTTCTCTCTCTCTCTCTCTCTTATCTAATTTATATACCTGGCTAAACAACCAAAAGCAGTCAAAATTTTAAAACTTAAAATTTTTAATTCCTCCCCCTCATCTCCTCTCGCCTCTTTACCCCCTTTTTTACCATCCTCTCTCTCCCACCCCCTCCCTATACCATGTATCTCCACCCACGTCTACCTGAATCTGCTACCCCCCACACACACCACAATATAATGTATTTTAACCTTCAAAACTTAAATATTGTCAATACCCGTCTCCCTCCCCCTTATTATATGTTACCCCCTTTTATTATCATATTTCCTCTAAAACACTTCCAAATACTAACAACCATTTCTGTAAGGTCTGACGAGGCTGTTGGATCGTAAACCTGGTCCAATATCCGAAACATATGTAACCAAATAGATAAATCGGTAATAAAAAAATAAGAAATATATATATATATGTGTGTGTGTGTATATATATATATATATATATATATATATATATATATATGTGTGTATATATATATACATATATATATGTGTGTGTATATACATATGTGTATAAATATACATATATATATAAATATATGTATGTATACATATATATTTCTATGTGTATACATACATGATGATTGCTGCATTTTTCCAGATGATCGCAGTCACATTGAGTTCTCCCAATCTTGTCGGCCATGCCATCTCAGATGACTCTGCACTCCCGCCACAGATTTGCACCTCTTGAAGCAGATATGACATACAAATTGAGCAATTTCTAGCGAGGTGACTTCCTCTGGAAGTTGAAGTGTATTCCTATGAACATTTGCACGTCTCCTCAAACCAGCAGTAGACTTGCAAACTTTGCTGTATGTTAAACAGATCGTTTAGTTCGGACTAATAGGTGCAAAGTTGATCTAAACAAGAGTTTTGTGCGACGTAATCTGGTTGACATAGCCAATTTTGACAAAAGCACTCGTTCACAAGTGTCGCATTTCCAGTTCTGTGTGTCATGATTGAGACCGTAAATTAAACTTTTGCGAAGCTCTTGCTACAGATTGCTGTGGGCCTGCTTTCTTTTCTCTCGAGGATCACAATATTCACGTACAAGCTTTCGCCACTTCGGCCTTATCAGAGTAAGTGCTCCCCATGTGCCGATGGTGTGGGCGTGTATTAAAAAAATAAAAATGCTCTAGCGTCATATATAGCTTCTCCCAACCTAATCATCCCCACGTGCACGTCGTGAGTTCTGCCATGCTAACAGAGTTCTGGTGAATCGGGAGTGTTCAGCGCCAGAAAACTGAATCCCCACTGCCTTGTGGGATAAGGTTTTTGAACCAAAGGTTAAGGGCGAGGTAACCCTGACAGAAACCTGCTTAGGCGCTGTGACGGCGGCATTCATGACCCACCGGCGTGTGGATCACGCTCTGGGGCCCAGCTCCCTAAGTCCAAGTCATGGATAAATAATATTAGCGGGGTAGAAGTAGCTCCTGTAAGCCGTGGTGGAGGAAATCCTTCTAGGAGAGGACAACTCTTACGAGAAATCTGCGATCAAAGCAATTACCAGTCATCTTGCAATAGCTTGCCACTGGGTTATTGTTGCTGAAACTTAGTGAGTGGCACTCGTGTCGTACAAGCGCTTGCCACTTTAATACAACGATGCACAGATGTTACTTGAGTATACATACACACATACATACATACATACATGCATACATACATACACACATACATACATACACACATACATACATATAAACAGATGTCTCTGTTTAGTCTCCAGAAACAATTGATACCGCCTGTCAGTGTGCAAGTGTCCACAATTTCCAACCATATTTTCCCTGAATCGGCACTACGGTAGTCCAGTGGCAAGGGAAAATGCTAGACGACTGGAAACAATGCCGGGATAAGCGGAGAGTACATACAGTACAACATAATTCACATTGGCACACTGCTTCCCGTCAGATCACCAAAGTTAAGTCACGTTGAATCTTGCTAATACTAAAACGGGTGATCATATATATATATATATATATATATATATATATATATATATATATATATATATATATATATATGGGGGGGGGTCTTTGCCAATGTGGGCGAATACGTATATATTTTTTATTATTATTTTGTTACTTTTTATTCTTGTTATTATTATTATTACTGCAATTGTTGTTATTATTATTATTATTTTTAGTATTATTATTATTATTGTTATTATTATTATTATTATTATTATTATTATTATTATTGTTATTATCATTATCATTATTATTATTATTATTATTATTATTATTATTATTATTATTATTCCATTTTATGATTGAAGGTTTAGCGGTTTTAGGGTCTCGGCTTTAACATCCGCTGACCACTAAAGACAAAAAAAAACCCCAACAAGTTCTGAAAGAAAATCGTCTCAAAGGGTGCCATTGTATTCACTTAATAGCGCTGAGTAAGCGAGCGTTTTTCACCGGGGATTATTTAGACATAGAGATTCTATTCCACTCGACCGGAACCGGAAGAGGCGGGAACTATTCGTATACACCATCGTTTATACTTTTTTTACTTCTTTTATTGACAAATTCTTTGTGAAAAGCAGTGATTGTCGTCTTTTACGGACGTGCGCATCGCCTGAAAAGGTGTGTAATAAATATTTAAAGGAATAATCAAAAGGCGACTCATATTTGAAAGGGAGTAAAGTAAATCATATGTATGGAAGTTCGGTGTATGTTTTCCCTTTTGCCAGCAGTCGACAAAAGTCGCCATTGACTTTACTTCTTTTTTAGCACGAATGACTTAAGAACGATAGTATCAGGGGTAGAGGTTAAAGGAAACTGTCTCTGTATAACATGTACATTCAACTACCTGGCTACCTACAACGGTATCTAGCAAGTATGTACAAATCGTCTGCTTACAAGTCAGGTATTTTATGTTTCCGTTCATTTGACAATTGATGGACACCGGTTGTTTTGAATAATGGGAAGAAAAATGTATGATAAAAAAGGGTGGTTTATAAGATTTACGTTTGACATTAGATCTATTATTTTAGTTTTTACTCCCCCATAAATAATTTCGAAAGTGCCGGAAGTTCCATTATTCATCCCCCCCCCAAATATTGTCCTAAAATCATGTTAATTTCTTTATGCCACTATTTACTGTTATAGAGAAATATCATCTTCTGTGGTCTCATCTCGTGTATATACAAAACATACATTACATATCCGATAATCGCTTTGTTAGATTATGCCGGGGCGACACTAGGTTACCTTGCTGATAGTCGATTTGGGGAAATCAGCTGTTATTATTGGAATTTAAAATGTTAGATAAAAGAACATTATTATTTATCGGTATGCATAATTAATTTGTGCACACAAATTAAATATGTTTAGATGCTTTCAAATTTGGATTGAGTTAAAACAATAAACAAGAGAAGCAGGACTACGACCTTGACCAAAAGAATCTCAGAAATACAATATCAAATGGGATTCAAAATAACAGATCGGAATAGAGAAAACGTGATTAAAAGTCACATGTTAAAAGATGTGAGCTGTATAACGTAATAGAAACCATGAGTATATATATATATATATATATATATATATATATATATGTGTGTGTGTGTGTGTGTGTGTGTGTGTGTGTGTGTAATTATACTGAGTTCGTGAAATGCAGTAAATTTTCATATACCAATGTTACGGCCATAATATCGAAACAAAACTTTTTTAAAATTAAGTATTGGGTAACAAAGAAATAACAAGATCTAATTTAGGAACGCAACGAATGGGATATATATTTTAAAAACATCTTTTAAATGACTTAGGGCTCCCTGTAGCAATTTGTCATGACTCTGCTCTTAAATAAGGATACGAAAATTAGGCGATATATTAATCTTTGAATGGGAGTTTCCGTAACCACAACAAAGGTAGATGTTTCTCGCATGCCTTTCCAGCTAGGGATTCCCCTTCCTTCGTTCTCTTCAGAAAATGCCCCCTTGCCAAAAGTGTGCTTATACATAAAGTCTGAAGAAATGCTGGTTTTGAAAATTTTCAAACGACATAATGTTTGAAATTGTCGAACTGGGCATGGAAACAATTGTAACGTAAATTGAAATACGCTTTTTGCTGCCACCAACACCTTGTTTTGAAGTCTTGTTTTTGCTTACACAGTATATATATATATATATATATATATATATATATATATATATATATATATATATAGAGAGAGAGAGAGAGAGAGAGAGAGAAATAGAGAGTTAATCAGTGGTTAGTTAGCGAGGCAATCGGAGAGACAGACGAAGAGGTTTGGACACTGGGCCTTTTTGCCGTGTACATCAGGGGAATCTTGAAATGAGAAAGCATTAGGAATAAAAGTTGTCTGCAAATGTTACTAAGGTGTCGTTTTCCGTTCCTTATGATGAATCTTCCTGGTAGCTTCGTCATTCTCGTCAATCAATTTTCCGGAAATATGTTTATTTACCCCGTAAGGCCTATTTGTAAAGTGTTGTGTGCCCGCGTTTGTCAAATTGTATCCATACATTATACACACTAGACGCCTTTATACATATGAACATGAAACTATAGACATTATATACCCACGAACATTATATCCACCACTTTTCATACATACAAACCCAGTTGTCTAACACTGGCGCAACGTAACATATAGTTCATTTAGTGCAACGCTACGCTTGAAGGAAGTACAACGTAACAGTATTAATCTCGAAAACCCGTGTAGAATTTTTGTGAAAAGTGCATTTTAATGTCCATAATAGACATAGCTCTATTCAATAGGACACCGAGCATGTTGTTTGTGCCGGATATTTTATTGGAGTTTTTTGTCTAATGTTTAAGGTATCTATCAATTTTGCATGTTTATATACACGCGCACTAAATACGCGCATGCGCACACACATTCCAGTTGTTATAAGAGCAATCGGACTCATGAAAAAAAATTTCAAAAATACCTGTCGAATATAGAGAACAATGAAAAGATATTTATGGGTCAATTAAATAATAAGTTGTTTCTTTTTATCCACGCATTGAGGCATCATGCTAAACTGTCAGTTCCTTACGTGGATGAAACATGGATGTCCCTGTAAATCTTAACTGCTACATACATTTTTATAATTATATATATATATATATATATATATATATTCACACAAAATATCTGCTTATCGAATATACCCAGAGAATCGAGTGCAAACTAAATATTAACAATTGCACTCAAAGGAACAGTTTGAATGTTAAAAACATCTCTTAGTTGGAGAAATTAAAATTTGGAGTGAATAGCTGGCATCTGATGCTCCATCCCCAGAAAAAACAAAATAATGAGAAAATTAAGTCAAGAGGGAAACACACGCACACACACACACACACACACACACAAACATACAATTATTATTATTATCATTATTATTATAATCATTATTATTATTATTATTATTATTATTATTATTATTATTATTATTATTATTATAAGCGGGACCTGTGGAATTTCCACGGGAGACTCATTCATATGTAGTATATTGATGTTAGCATTCTGAAGATGTTCAGCTTAGATGCACTCTGATATTATTGTATCTCTTTTGTAAAAATTGTAGAAGCATTTATCTAAGCTAGCAAAAATCATTTATCTAAGCTAGCTATAAAAATAAATGACTTGAATCGCATTAGCTTTAATCGAAACCAAAACCAAAACTTATGAATAATTTTTGGTCAAATTATTTATAAAAAAAAATAAATGACTTGAGTGCCATCAGCTATAATCGAAATCGAAACCAAAACTAATGAAGAATTCTAGGTAAAATTATTTATTACAAGAAATTGAAGTCCATAACAATTGAACGATTCGGCTGTAAGCGTGACGCACAAAATAAATAAATAACACACACGCTATCGTATTAATATATAGATCATTATTAAATAAATAAATAAAATCAAAACTTAGAGGTAAGTAAAAGGTGTTACAATAAGATTACGCATGGTATCGATATATTCACAGAAAAGAAAGTGAGTCACACTTATAAAACATAAAGAAGCCATTCCATTGGTTAATGGAAAACATTAACACGTGTGTTGTAAATCATAATTAATTTCATTAGCGAACTAGCTAAACAAAACGCAACATTTATAAAAACATCCTGTTACATGAATTCCACGCATTTTCTCTTGGCAGAGTGTAACCTGTTCATTTCTGTGTAGCTTATTAGCCATAAATTTTCTCATTACGTACTATATATAAATGTCTAATAAATAAAAATATCCTACAGCCCCTTATTAAACGGATCTTATTTAATATCGGGGCAAATATAATAACAGTATACAACAACTAATAATAAATACATAAATAAAATATACAATAAGAAAATCAAAACGAATATAAATAATTCACCGCTACCCAATCTTTATAACCAATATTAAAAAAAAAATATAGAGAAGTAACTATAAATACACCAAGCTTCAAGATAGAAAATGACAACAACAACAATCGCTCCTGACGACGATCGTATGTACCGATTGAAAGGCCTTGAGAAGAAGATGTCAGAACAACAACTACTGAACGCCATAAAATACAACATGCCAGGTGAAATAAAAAAGACCGTTCGCCGAATTGAAAAGTTATCCAACAAGATCGGAAAAAAAGAACTTAGTTGTGTTCAATCACGCGAAAAGGAGCCATAACAACCACCAAACCGAATATCAAAGACTCGAGTTTCGCCCCTATTTGGGCTCATCAGTTAGACATATCTGAACTCAGGATTCGAAACCCAAGCCTCTTGCAGGTCTATTAACTAACACAGGCGAAATCAAACTATTTCGTGGTCATCCAAAAAAAACTATAATCCAAGCCGATGTCTCACAATCAGGAATATTATACTCGCTAGAACGATGCAATCCAATACGCTAAACAAGCGAGCAATTGGTAATAGAATTTGCAGAACGTGAGAAACTATAAAGTTATTTCCACAGCCAAACAACGTCGCAGCTCCCAAGACCCATGACAACCAGAAAACCAGGAATAGTATTTCGCTCCTATCTGCATTCATTAGTAAAACTAAAGATTCGAAACTGAAGCCTCTTGCATGCGAGGGTGAGTATTCTACCACATGAGCAAACAGGCCACACACAAGAAAGTCTATTAACAACATAGATCAAGCAAACCCCGAAAGTCAACTATGGAATATATATATATATATATATATATATATATATATATATATATATAATATATATATTTCTGTAGACATATATTTTTCTTATTATATATCAATCCTTATATAAGAAGTTCAATGTGAATACAGAGCAATATACAGAATAAATGACAAAAATTATATTCCAAAATACATGATGTTGACAATTTTTATATTTTATTCCTTCACATCAAATGAAACTTACAGTTCCTGACAGTGTCAGTTTCGTAGCGCAAAATCAATCACTTAATAATTATATCAATTATTGCCTTTAACTCATCAGAAGAAATAGAAACAATCAATCCACCAAAAAATCCAAGATGGCGTAATGGCAAAATATAAAGGTAACTGCAGCTTCTTTTCCAAATTTTCGGATTCTCACCATGTCGTATCACATTTTAATTCCTTTTGGTGGATTGATTGTTGCTATTTCTTCTGATGAGTTAAGGGCAAAATAGATTCACTAATTGATATAATTATTAAGTGATTGATTTTGCGCTACGAAACAGACACTGTGAATAACTGTAAGGATCATTTGATATAAAGGAATAAAATATAAAATTTTCAAGATCATGTATGTTGGAATATAAATTTATGTCATTTGTTATATATACATATATATATATATATATATATATATATATATATATATATATATGTGTGTGTGTGTGTGTGTGTGTGTGGATAAAAATTAAGTACAAAAAATATATAAATGTTTATATCTTTTCTGCATTTATGTCCTACGTGTTGTCGTGTACGAATACATAGTCTTTCGAAAGAAAACAAAAAACGAAATGTTTCTTTCAAAAGCACATATTTTTGATCGAACCTTCGGCTTTCTTCAGTGTGAATATATATATATATATATATATATATATATATATATATATGAATATATATATATATATATACACACACATATATATATATATATGTTTAACTATGTCTGTGTCGGTGTATATGTATCTATTTATCTATCTATCAATATATCTATCTATCTATCTATCTATCTATATATAAAGATATATATATATATACTGATAGATATATAAATAGATACATATATATATATACAATATATATATATAATGTTATACTTCCGTCTTATACACACACACACATACACACACATATATATATATATATATATATATATATAAGACAGAAGTATAAAATTGAGATAAAAGATAAAATTCAGTATACATGCTGCTGTAAAACTCAGAAAACTTGCCACATCTCTATTCTGTTATACATGAGGTGTTTTATATTCGATACCTTTTATATATTATTCGATACGTTTTATATATTATTCGATACGTTTTATATATTTCCCGATGCTGGATGATATACATGAGGGAATGTTCATCTGTGCTCTGTCCATTTGTCTCGATCACTGATGTAAATTTTCTCTTTCTTAGAAGATGCTTGTATTTTTATTACGTGAGCAAAGGCTCGAATCTGATCACCTAATGGTTACAGTATTAACATTGCATGTTAATGTTATCGATAAGCACTTACGATGTGGAAAGAATAACGATAACAAAAAGA